>NC_074678.1:48000007-48156139 GCF_029448725.1 Salvelinus fontinalis | reverse complement strand
GCTCGAACGCTAATACACACACACACATGAACACAAGTACACACACACACCGCCCCCCACACACTCCCACCACCCTGTCAGTGAGCCTACATCATAGGCTGTCAATGGGAACATTAGCCCGGCCCACCCGGCCCATTGGGTTTCACTGATGGTATATGGCCATAAGCAGCCAGCTGGGAAGGGAGTTATACTATATCAACATTTTACCAGGTAAATGAGGTGATTTACTCCTGAAAGCCATTAATCACATGCAGAAAGGTATGGCCATCTCTCTGCATCGTATTTCCCTCTATATCTCAACACAACCAGACTAGAGAACGCCATAATATAGCCATTACAGAGGGAATATACAGTACGGTCAATAGCAAGGACATGAATAAAAACAAAGGCCTCATACAGTAGGCCGACTTATCACCATTAAGAACACCGTCACGGTATCACCCCAGCCATTTCACATTTACATAATTTAGCAGACGTTCCTATCCAGAGCAACTTACAGTGGTGCGGGAATACATTTTCATACTCGTCCCCCGTGGGAATCGAACACAGAACCCTGGCAATGCAAGTGCCATCCTCTACCAAGTGAGCCACACAGATTTTTTAAACCTGAGAGCCTATTAGGGGCCTGCAGCATGTATAGTCACCTATCTGCTTCCCTCAGGAACCTATTACACAACACATCAGCGACACTCATAAGGACAAAATACATGACATGTGGCATGCTGGGAGCAGGTTGGCGTCCCCTCTGACATCAGCTGAGCTACGAGTACCTAATGAGCACCCAAATAGGGAAAAAAATGGTTGCTGAATAAAACATGGCCGCAAATAGCAAAAAAAACACTCAGTGTCCTTGGGAAAGTGACAGGTCATTCTGTGTTCCTCACGCCTTTTTTGCATCCCTCGCGGAAGCCTAAATGAGTTTTCCCGACACGCATCGAGCGTTGCCGGGCTTTCAGCGCTCCCCGGCCCGGAACATGCAGGCATTAGTAAACAATGAAATCTCGGGGCTGAAATTGAATTTATAACCACATTACCTGGTGAGATAAGCGTCTCTGAATGGCGCCATGATAAGAGGAATGGGATTTGATTTTTCAGGTGGTTTATTGTCCCCGTTTTTGTAGACTCTCCCTCCCCATCCTCCCTCCACCATATCCTGTCGACTCTTGTCTGCACCAGGCAACCTCCATGTTAGGGATGGTTTCCCAGCCCTGATTGAAGCTATATCTGTCCTAAAAATCACTTTAATGACCAAGACTTAATTATGGCGTGTGTGTGTGTGCGTACCTGCATGCGTGCACGTTCGAGACATCCCAACCACCCTGTACACATGCTTCCTCCCCCTCCTTTCCTACTTCTCTCCCTCCCATAGCCGCGGGAAGTAGGGGTGCTGCAGCACCCCCTAAAAAAATCTGAATAAAATAAATATATTATTATTTTATTTATTTTTTTGTCTAGTCCTGTATTACTGGACCGATATAGTCATCTGTAGCGCTGGCAAAAATGTAATTCTGCGCCATCATAGGTGAAAAAAAATCTCAGAACCGCCACCCCCAAACATCTTCCTGCGGCTATTCCCCCTCCCATTCCCCCTTCCAGAAAAATGTGTCAGCATCAGTCGTCCTCACCACTGAGCCTGGGGGGGGGGGGGGGGGGGGGGGGGGGGGGGGGGGGGGGGGGGGTCTCAGACACATAACAAGGAGGCAGTAAACTAGCCTATGTGGCTAGCTAGCTATCTCCCCATTGAACAGGAGCTGATGGATTCCCTCTCTGTCTGGAAAGCTGTTTCCCCCCAGGCTGCCAAAGCTGTGTAGCACTCTCATCTGTTCTGCTCTCTGTTCAGCCGTGGTCCCATCCCTCACTAAGGAGGCTGGTGGTTAGGCCAGTGGTTAGGCTACACTGTCTCTGTTTCTGAGGACAAACACACACATGCATGGTGGCATCATGGGTAGGCTACCTCCTAGGTTACATCCTGAAGCCTTTGACTCTACAATAATATCCATACAGTTGTAGATGTACTGTACAGCTAACTTGCCGTACGTTGTGGCCGGTCAGAGGAAATGCTTTGTTACAACAACAAAAAAAACGGAGAATGTCAGAAGGAACAACAGTTTACAAGTCACTTCATAACACTCCTGTAATATAATCTAATGCCATTTAGTAGACACTTTAATCCAAACCGATTTATAGACATGTGTGCATTTTTTTTATTTTTACTTACGGATGGTACCGGGAATCGAAACCACTATCCTAGCGTTGCGAGTTTCATGCTCTCCCAACTCCTATGGTAACATCTTTTGTATCTATAGTAGAAATCCCATTTTCAAATCTCAAAATCAATCAAGATTCAGGAAATAGTCTTTCTGTTATGGTTTGTTGTTGTCAGGAGGAAATCATATGGACGACAGAGCAGTATGACTGCATGTCAGCACAAAATAAATGCATATCTTATCTTCCAAGGCCTTTCACAGGAGTCACCTGTGAGAGGAATGTTCTGTAGAAATACTGTGTTGAGTTTTTGTCTAATCCCCTCACAATTAAATTACATAAAATAGGAACCCTCATATGGTTCGTGATGTACAATGTATTTAAATACACTAATGCTCTATTTGAGGGAAATTATATTTGATGACCGACAGAACTGTTCATATTGTAGGTTATAGGATCCTGGAAACACAGGAAGTGTTTAAAGTCATAGGCCTGCTGTATGTATGGGACATCAATTCTATCCCGTATAGCCACACCACCAATACAGAGAGATCAGACAACCACACACACACACACGCACGCCCATGCACGCACACACACACATCCCTAAAAAGACCATAGTCACCCTGTGGGCTGTGGTAATCGCTGATGCCAGCGCCCATATGACGGGTGCCACTACTGTATAGACACACGTAGCTGAGATGGCTGACGTGACCTTTACAGAATGCCACATGTCATCAGGGCTTGATGTCACCCAGGGCATGAACAAGGCTATATGGCCATGTTGTAAAGAATAACCCGCAGTGACAAAATCTGAAGATGTGGTATAACTATGATTGATAGACATGGGCAATGGTCAAGATTGGATTGTTTTGAATGGCTGGGTTATGGTACAGGCAAGCCTCCACAAAAGAAATGAGGATTATTTGTGTGCCTGCGTCTTGCTGTATGCCAGTCTCAAGGTGCCGTCCTCGTTCATCACACAGATCCTGAAAGGAAGGCTGGAAATCAAGGCTAGCTGTATGCCTATCTGGTATGATAAAAGATTGACACCTCGCCCTAACTACCATCATCAGACCAAAAACAATTAGTTTCCCTTTCCACTTTAACGTCATAATAAGCACAGGCTCTATTATGTGAAATCAGTGGGTAGATTGCGGAGGCTTGTGGGGGCTGTAGTTGGCAAACGTTCAGAGGAGACCTGAGTCATAAAAGTAATTGGCTCCCACCACACCTGTGCCCCGCCCCTTCCTGTCTCCCACGACAACCTGCTTCCCATTTAAAACATCACATCAAAAAATATTAAAGGATATTACTCAGCGCTTTTCTTCCTACCTGTAACACACTTCCTATCTACGTCCCAAATGGCACCCTATTCCCTATGTAGTGCCTATGGGTCCCTATGGGTCATGATCAAAAGTAGTACGCTAAATAGGGAATAGGGTGCCATTTGGGACGCCACCAAGCTCTCTGAAGTAAATGGCGGAGGGAAATGGGCTGCCGTTTGTTTTTATTGGGGAAATAATGGCCTATTGAGAGGTAGGCTATTTAACGAGTGACATAATAGGCCATGTACTGTAGCTGCTAACACATATGCTGAGGAGAGCCATTTCCCATTTCCGTGGTTTTCAAAAGATTGGTCGTTTTTTCCCCAGAATTTTTATTCATCCCAGAATTTCCCGGGTATACAATAAAAAAAAAAAGCAAATGTGGTGTTGAGAAATACCCTTGCCAAACTGTTTTTACTGGTCAATTACCGTAATACACACATCCTCTGATTCCCAAATGGCACATTATTCTCTACATAGTGCACTACTTTTGACCAGAGCCCTATGGGCCATGGACCCCAGTTCCATCTGACACCACCCAATCCATTGTGTATAATGTCTTAAAGATACTGCACCACCACCACCATCCTCACCGCCACTCCCTCATTGCATTTAATCAATGTCTCATTAGGACTGTAATGACTAGTCATTGACTAATAAAGGCTGTATTAACTCATTGTTGATGGGTCTTATGTCTACATTGTACATTAGAAGTACACATGGAGGACAGCACTGTAATTCCCAGTAGGCGAGTGTTTCTGAAACTTTTTCGGGCCGGGGAACCCTTTTGTAATAGGAAATTCATCAGGGACCCCCTCATAATCAGAACACAACTTGAGTGAGATATAAATAGGATACAATAAGTTTAACTTTGACTTTGAAACGCATGGCCCGAACAAACAAAGTCTTGAGACCTGTGAAGGAACATTTTGTAGTTTTCAAGCTAATTTCCTGCAATTCTACACATTTTGTCACGGGGAAGAGAGTTTGTGTCGATGCAGCTTTAATGCAGAAATCCTGCTATTCTACACAATTTGTCATGAGGCAGGGAGGGGAAAAAAAACGTTTTAAAGCTTGAATTACAGTGCATTTATGTTACATTTTAAATGGAATATAAGAAGCATTGATTTGACAAATGTATAATTGGTGGAGCATGGCCGCAGGAAGGTGGGGTTCTGAGGGTGCTGCACCCTGTGAAAAATCTGAATTTCAAAAATATATTATTACAAAAATACCAGTCAAAAGATTGGATGCACCTACTCATTCCAGGGTTTTTCTTAATTTTTACTATTTTCTACATTGCAGAATAATCGTGAAGACATCAAAACTATGAAATAACCAAAAAAGTGTTAACTTCTTAGGGATAACCCCCTTTTTCAATTTTTGCCAAAATGACATACCCAAAACTAACTGCCTGTAGCACAGGCACTGAAGCAAGGATATGCATATTTTTATTTGATTTATTTCACTTTTATTTAACCAGGTAGGCCAGTTGAGAACGTGTTCTCATTTACAACTGCGACCTGGCCAAGATAAAGTAAAGCAGTGCAACAAAAAAACAACACAGAGTTACACATGGGATAAACAAACATACAGTCAATAACACAACAGAAAAACCTATATACAGTGTGTGCAAATGTAGTAAGGAGGTAAGGCAATAAATAGGCAAATAGTAGCGAAGTAATTACAATTTAGCAAATTAACACTGGAATGATAGATGTGCAGATGATGGTGTGCAAGTAGAAATACTGCTGTGCAAAAGAGCAAAACAAGTAAATAAAAACAATATGGGGATGAGGTAGGTAGTTGGATGGGCTATTTACAGAGGGGCTGTGTACAGTTGCAGCGATCGGTAAGCTGCTCAGATAGCTGATGCTTAAAGTTAGTGAGGGAGATATAAGTCCAACTTCCGAGATTTTTGCAATTCGTTCCAGTCATTGGCAGCAGATAACTGGAAGGAGGGGAGGCCAAAGGAAATGTTGGCTTTGGGGAGGAACAGTGAGATATACCTGCTGGAGCGCGTGCTACAGGTGGGTGTTGTTATGGTGACCAGCGAGATGAGATAAGGTGGAGCTTTACCTAGCCAAGACTTATAGATGACCTGGAGCCAGTGGGTCTGGCAACAAATATGTATTGAGGGCCAGCCGACGAGAGCATACAGGTCGCAATGGTGGGTGGTATAAAGGGCTTTGGTGACAAAACGGATGGCACTGTGATAGACTGCATCCAATTTGCTGAGTAGAGTGTTGGAGGCTATTTTGTAAATGACAAGTCGAGGATCGGTAGGATAGTCAGTTTTACGAGGGTATGTTTGGCAGCGTGAGTGAAGGAGGCTTTGTTGCGAAATAGGAAGCCGATTCTAGATTTAATTTTGGATTGGAGATGCTTAATATGAGTCTGGAAGGAGAGTTTACAGTCTAGCCAGACACCTAGGAATTTGTAGTTGTCCACATATTCTAAGTCAGAACCATCCAGAGTAGTGATGCTGGTCGGCGGTCAGCAATCGGTTGAAGAGCATGCATTTAGTTTTACTAGCGTTTAAGAGCAGTTGGAGGCCACGGAAGGAGTATGGCATTGAAGCTCGTTTGGAGGTTTGTTAACACAGTGTCCAAAGAAGGGCCAGAGGTATACAGAATGATGTCGTCTGCATAGAGGTAGATCAAGGAATCACCCGCAGCAAGAGCAACATCATTGATATATACAGAGAAAAGAGTCGGCCAGAGAATTGAACCCTGTGGTACCCCCATAGAGACTGCCAGAGGTAAGGACAACGGGCCCTCCGATTTGACACACTGAACTGACACTGAAGCCTTGGCCAGGTCGATGAAGAAGGCTGCACAGTACTGTCTTTTATCGATGGCGGTTATGATATCGTTTAGTACCTTGAGCGTGGCTGAGGTGCACACGTGACCAGCTCGGAAACCAGATTGCACAGCGGAGAAGGTACGGTGGGATTCGAAATGGTCAGTGATCTGTTTGTTAACATGGCTTTTGAAGACTTTAGAAAGGCAGGGCAGGATGGATATAGGTCTGTAACAGTTTGGGTCTAGAGTGTCACCATTTTGAAGAGGGGGATGACCGTGGGAGCTTTCCAATCTTCCAATCTTTCCAATATTCTTGGTACCATTTGAAAGGAAACATTTTGAAGTTTGTGGAAATGTGAATTGAATTTGGGAGAATATAACACAATAGATCTGGTAGAAGAAAATACAAAGAAAAAAAAACAACCAGTGTTTTTTTTACCACCATCTTTGAAATGCAAGAGAAAGGTCACAGTTATAGCCATCACTCTGGTTGTAATTCCGATAGTGTCCACGAGATGGCAGCAGTGTATGTGCAAAGTTTCAGATGGATCACTTGAAGTATGACTGAACCTTTTAGTGTGAAGTCCCCAGGTACATTTGGACAAATCGTGAAGGAGACATTCGCATTCATATTCCATTTTTCTGCAAGAATATCATCAAATCTGTATACTTGGACTTTGATTTAGCTTTCCAAGTATTAGTAGCCATATTATAAGTTCAACATGTGCAAAACAACCAGTTTTCATAACTTCATAACTATGAATATCCTTTGAATTTTTGTCCAAAATAAAAAGGCATGCAGTCGTAGAAGGTTAGTTGTTACATTTTACGACATTTAGGATACTCCTCGTAAAGCCCAGCTCATTGGCTATCTAGCTAGCTTTGTTTGTCCCCGATTGGTGCTTATTTTACAAAGATACAGTCGTTCAAGTGATGGCCACCCACGTCATTGGCGTGCCATGAAGGCGTCGCCCTCTGACCAAATATAGTGTCCTATAGGATATACTACCCCCCTAATGAAATAGTTAAGTCTTGTTACCTTCTAGGATCTCTGAGGAATAGATATGAATGTGATTTGACTCGTTGAAACAACGTTTAGGGTTAGATTTTCACAGATTCTTTTCTTTGCAAATTGAACGAGTGGAAATACAAAATCCCCGTGCATGCTATATGGACCTTTTTAGGATATGAAAAAGGATTTTATCCAAGAAAACGACACTTCAAGTTATCTCTGAGACCATTTGGATGATAAATCAGAGCAAGATTTTAGAATGTAAATTCACATTTCACCTTCAAAGGTGAATTTATCAAACCTATCGCATTGAAAAAAAGTGTTTTGTTGTTAGGAGCTCTCCTCAAACAATAGCATGGCATTTCTTCGCGGTAATAGTTACTGTAAATTGGACAGTGCAGTTATATTAACAGGAATTCAAGCTTTCAGCCGATATAAGACACTTATATGTACTGACATTTGTTGTTCCTTAAAATTTGCGATCTTGACATAATGTGCTGCATGATTTACAACTGTCCTGTTGACGGGACAAATCAAAATATATTTTATATTTGAGATTCTTCAAAGTAGCCACCCTTTGCCTTGATGACAGCTTTGCACACTCTTGGCATTCTCTCAACCAGCTTCATGAGGTAGTCACCTGGAATGCATTTCAATTAACAGGTGTGCCTTGTTAAAAGTGACTTTGCATTTGAGCCAATCAGTTGTGTTGTGACAAGGTATCTGACCTGCCAAAACATTACAATACATTAACTACAGAATTCACAACACACTAAGTGGTAGGGGTGGGGTGATACACAGGAGATAGCCCTATTTGGTAAAAGACCAAGTCCATATAATGGCAAAAACAGCTCAAATAAGCAAAATAAATGACAGTCCATCATCACTTTAAGACATGAAGGTCAGACAATTCTGAAAATTTCAAGAACTTTTAAAGTTTCTTCAAGTGCAGTCTCAAAAACAATCAAGGACTATGATGAAACTGGCTCTCATGAGGACCGCCACAGGAAAGGAAGACACAGACTTACCTCTGCTGCAGAGGATAAGTTCATTAGAGTTAACTGCATCTCAGATTGCAGCCCAAATAAATGCTTTACAGAGTTCAAATAACAGACACAGAGTGAGTGAAGGAAAAGCAGTGAACAAGTGCTCAGCATATGTGGGAACTCCTTCAAGACTAGAAAAGCATTCCAGGTGAAGCTGGTTGAGAGAATGCCAAGAGTGTGCAAAGCTGTCATCAAGGCAACTTTGAAGAATCTCAAATATAAAATATATTTTGATTTGTTTAACACTTTTTTGGTTACTACATGATTCCATATGTGTTATTTCAGACTTTTGATGTCTTCACTATTATTCTACAATGTAGAAAATAGTAAAAATAAAGAAAAACCCTTGAATGGGTAGGTGTGTACAAACTTTTGACTGGTACTGTATATACGGCCTATATGTACATATATATATTTTTTTTTTTTTATTTGTGCACTGGGCCTTTTCTACTCCTGTGTCCAGGCCTGGTTTTGGTCATTCTGAGTCAAAAATACTGCTGCCCCACAAAACTAGAATAATCCCAGTAAGCAAAATGAGGTTGAAAAGACATCTAAAATACGTATTTTCCAGACGTTGAAGTTAGGTCCAATTTAAATTATTGGGCACACAAAATTGCATTCAAATGGATCCCGATTTGGATTTACGAAATCCGAATCGGGATTTATGGTATCGTTACGTTTAGGGAGGATTCTGACTTAGAGGCGTTCAGTCATAATCCCACAGATGGTAGCTTCGCACCACCACCGTACGCCTTTTCTACGCACGTCTTTCCTACGCATCTCTCAGTAGTTGCTATCGTCCGGGTTTGGCCGCTGTAGGCCGTCATTGTAAATTAGAATGTGTTCTTAACTGTCTTGCCTAGTTAAATAAAGGTCAAATAAAAAATAAAGAAATACAATTAAATAAATTCTACTTTTTTTTAGACTTATCTTATTCCAGTAGCGTGTGTAGGTAGGCCAAGCCAGGAAAAAGGCATATTACAACCTATGTGTTGTGATAATTACGATTTTTGCTCTATAACCTGTTAGCTCTTTAACCTGCTACCCTCTGTAGCGCTATGGACGGATGCCAGGCCGTTGACATAACAAACGGGGATGCAGCCAGTCAAGAAGTCCTCAACAGTGCAGCTGTAGAAGCTTTTTGAGGATCTGAGGGCCCCTGCAAACTCTTTTCAGCCTCCTGAGGGGGAAGAGGCGTTGTCGTGTCACCGAAAAAACTTGAAGCTCTAGACCCGCTCCACTACAGCCCTGTCGATGTGAATGGGGGTGTGCACGGCCTTCCGTTACCTGTAGGCCACGATCAGCTCCCTTTGTCAACAGGGTTTTCACTGCATTTATCTAAAGCCAACCCCTTTAAATTTGGTGTACCTTTTAATTATAATTTTCGACAGACTCAGTAGAATATATGGAGAGAACAGTTCAGAATATTATGGATTAATGAAAGAAAGCAGTGTAAACACACTCATAGGTATATTCGTCTCCTTTTCAACACCTATTGGGAGATTCACTCTGGTCTTGTATATTTTTTAGGCTTAGGAAAATATGTATGAATTATTTTTAAAAAAACAGTATATCAGAGTAAATCTCCCACTTTGTGCTGAAAAGGAGACAAATATTGAGTTGAGCAGCTGTGCTCCTAGTGGAATTCAACCTCAAATTGACTCATTGTGAACCACCTCAGCCCCATAGCCCTTCTCTGATGACCCACCGATCAATGACAAGGCCCTTTGACCACAGGTCAATCAGAACAAAGACCTCCAACCAATATTGCAAACCTCTCTTTTTTTCTCTCTGTCTCTCTTTCTCTCTCTCTCTCTCTCTCTCTCCTCTCCTCTCCTCTCCTCTCCTCTCCTCTCCTCTCCTCTCCTCTCCTCTCTCTTCTCCATTACAGGTCACTATAGTTCCGACAGCTGTGGCCATGGCCGTGCATGTCCTCGGCCAATCATCTCTTTCTATCCACAAATAAGAAAGAGAGTGGACTCGACAGCCATGTCTCAACTACCAGGTTCTCCTCTTAGACCGTGTTCACCCCGAAGGCAAACTCTGCCTCTAGTCTTTTCAGACTGTAATCAATCCCGGGCTCTTTGAAATGCATGGCTCAATGATCTTTGATACTGATCTACAAATCTGGGAAAAAAGGGAAAGGAGAGAGTGTGAGTTGCGGTGAAGATAAGGTTGCCCTTAGGGCTGATCATTATATAGATAGGACTATATCTAAACCTCAGAACTACAAACACAATATTTATGGGGTAAGCTTTCTCTGTCCAGCACCTGTAGAGGAGCAGTGCCCCTCTGCTTCAGTTTCCCATTGTGTCATATGGATGCCTCTGGCTTTGATGTTACTCTAACACATTATGAAGGCTCACACATACTTATAACAAGCGTTATACCTGCATTATAAAGCTTTATGCCTGCAGGTTTTAAGTGAAGCGTTAGTGACGTGATGATATAAGCCGGTTCACAAATCAAAATCAAATCCAATCAAAGTGTATTCGTCTGAGAGGTAACAGCTGTCACAGGCTAAGTGACGGTTAGGTGACATCAGCTGAACACTGGTAATTAAGTGGGAGATAACATTTACATTTAGCGGCTGAGCATAGGCCCTACAGTGACCGTTGGATCCCGCTGTCATGATGACACTATCATCCGGCTATAAATCTTGGTGGACTGCTCTAGTTTTCTTATCTGAATTATCTGGACTATGAGTACACCAGTCCTTCCACCTGAAAGAGAGACATTTCTCTCTTGTCAATAAAGTGTGTGGTTGGCTGTGTGTGTGTGGCCTGAGTGGGTCTGAATGAGGCATTAAGAGGCTAATAGAGTAATCATAGCCCCTCGTTAAAGGTCTAATTAGATTGGCCCTTAAAATACAGATTGCTATTAGTCGACCCACTGATTAACACACACTGCTGGCCTGGGCTTTTCTTTCTCTTTCTCTCTCTCTGTCTCTCTATCGCTCCCTCCCTCTCCCCCTCTGTCTCTCCCTCTCTCTGTCTCTCTATCGCTCCCTCCCTCTCCCCCTCTGTCTCTCCCTCTCTCTGTCTCTCTATCGCTCCCTCCCTCTGTCTCTCTTTGTCTCCCTCTCTCTGTCTCTCTATCGCTCCCTCCCTCTCCCCCTCTGTCTCTCCCTCTCTCTGTCTCTCTATCGCTCCCTCCCTCTCCCCCTCTGTCTCTCCCTCCCTCTGTCTCTCTCTGTCTCTCTATCGCTCCCTCCCTCTCCCCCTCTGTCTCTCCCTCTCTCTGTCTCTCTATCGCTCCCTCCCTCTCCCTCTCTGTCTCTCCCTCTCTCTGTCTCTCTATCGCTCCCTCCCTCTCCCCCTCTGTCTGTCCTTCTCTCTGTCTCTCTATCGCTCCCTCCCTCTCTCTCTCCCTCTCTCCATCTCTCTATCGCTCCCTCCCTCTCCCCGTCACCCACTCTCTTTTTCATGCTCTCTCTACCCCTCTGTCTCTCCCTCTCTCTCCCTCTCTCTCTCTCGCACTCTTTTTTTCGTGCTCGCTCCCTCTCTCCCTCTCCCGCTCTCCCTTTTCCTCTGTCTCTCACTCTTTTTTGTGCTCGCTCCCTCTCTCCCTCTCCCGCTCTCCCCTTTCCTCTCTCTCACTCTTTTTCGTGCTCTCTCTCTCTCTCCCTCTCCCACTCTCCCTTTCCCTCTCTCCCTCTCTCCCTCTCTTTTTTTTGTTCTCCCTCTCTCCCTATCTCGCTCTCTTTTTCGTTCTCCCTCTCTCCCTCTCTCTGTCAACAGCCTGTCAATTAGTGCTTAATGGGGGAAAATGAAAGGCTCATTCTACGAGCTGATTGCATCAAGTACTTTGACCCTGAACGCTCACAGTCAATGGGACTTCTAGATAGCGGGGGACCTCGAGTCACGGACGCACGAACGCATGAACGCACGCAGACACACAAACACACGCAAGCACGCGCACATACTGTACATAGTCACACCCAGACACAGAGACCCACACACACATACACACTCACACCTGTCCCCCATACACCAAAGGTGTGAGAGGTTGGAAACAGGAAAACAGTACTAATAGCGACCAGCACCACATCACACGTAGCCCTCAAAGTGATCCGGCTTCCTATCCTGTCTCTCCGCATACAGATAACATCAGATGCTGTCTCACAGTCACATACCACTGTTGCTGGGATGAGGGACATAGCAGAGAAAGCTAGCATTCCTAAAGTGCCGATCTAGGATCAGTTTGAACTGTTGGATCATAATGACCAGGATCACATGGACAGGTCCTAGATCAGCAGTCTTACTCTGAGGTGCTTTGTGAACACGGGCCCTGGTGCACTTATCAACCAGTGTTTGTGTTTCCCCACACAGCCTGGCATATTAACTGTCTGTCTGTGTGTCTGTGTCTGTCTCTGTGTGTCTGTGTCTGTCTCTGTCTGTCTGTCTCTGTCTGTCTGTCTGTCTGTCTGTCTGTCTGTCTGTCTGTCTGTCTGCCTGTCTGTCTGTCTGTCTGACTGACTGACTGACTGACTGACTAAACGTCAGCTTCTGTATCTGAGAGACGATCCTTTCATTACGGAATACATTCAACTCACTGGGCACAAATGTCAAATCAATGTTTCAACGTAAATTTTATTGAAATGACATCGAAACAACGTTGATTCAACCAGTGTGTGTGCCCAGTGGGAAGACACATGCCTAAACACACACTGAGTCATGCAAGAATCGCTGGCAGGTCTGGACGTCTGACCCCCCCCCCCCCCCCCCCCCCCCAGAGTAGCTGGTTCACATTTATTGTGCCAGTGTGGTTGAACAGGGCAGTGATTGACTTATTCAGGGTAAGACAATCTGTCAGACAAGACACACAGACACCGACCCAGCACTATCACTGGAATAAGGGCAGCCAAACAAAGGGAGCCTTCACACCACAGTGGAGAAACACAGTGGCCGATGTTTTGTGCCAGCGTGTGTGTGTTTGTGTGTGTGAATGCGCATTTGCCTGTGTGTTTGTGTCCACGTACAGTACCAGTCAAAGGTTTGGACACACCTACTCATTCAAGGGTTTTTCTTTATTTTTACTATTTTCTACATTGTAGAATAAGATTGAAGACATAAACACTATGAAATAACACATATGGAATAACGTCGCAACCAAAAAAGTGTTAAACAAATCAAAAGATATTTTATATTTGAGATTCTTCAAAGTAGCCACCCTTTGCATTGATGACAGCTTTGCACACTCTTGGCATTCTCTCAACCAGCTTCACCTGGAATGCTTTTCCAACAGTCTTGAAGGAGTTCCCACATATGCTGAGCACTTGTTGAGTGCTTTTCCTTCACTCTGTGGTCCAACTCATCCCAAAACATCTCAATTGGGTTGAGGTCAGGTAATTGTGGAGGCCAGGTCATCTAATGTAGCACTCCATCTCTCTCCTTCTTGGTCAAATAGCCCTTACACAGCCTGGAGGTGTGTTTTGAGTCCTTTTCTTGTTGAAAAACTCCTCCTCCTCCATGATTCACGGTGGGAACCACACATGCGGAGATCATCCGTTCACCTATTCTGCGTCTCACAAAGACACCAAAAAATCTCAAATTTGGACTCAAAATGACGGACTGTCATTTCTCTTTGCTTATTTGAACTGTTCTTACCATTATATGGACTTGGTATTTTACCAAATAGGGCTGTCTTCTCTGTACCACCCCTACCTTGTCACGACACAACTGATTGGCTCAAGCACATTAAGAAGGTTGTTCACTACATGATTCCAATGTAGAAAATAGTAAAAAATAATGAAAAACCCATTGAATGAGTAAGTGTGTCCAAAATGTTGACTGGCACTGTACATGTGTGCGTGCGTGTGCCTGGGTATACGCGGGCGTGCATTCGCGCAAATGCACGCATTTGACCGCATACGTGTCTGTAGCCCTGGTGAGCTCGCTCCTGGCTCATCAATACGCCCCCAGCGATACTCCCTCCCCGTCTGCTAACACAGGAGAACAAAGACCATTGGCAACGCGGGCCAGTTATAGATCCTCGCTTCTCTGTTCTTGTTCAATCCCAAGTCATGCCGCGGTGCTGTAGCCAGGCCACTTCCAGCTGAAAGTTCAATCTCCTCTCTCCTCCACTGAACAGAGCTTCAAAAGAGTGGCTTGAGCTAATGAGGCTGGACCTCCGCCAGTTAGAACCTGGCCTCGGTTCTAGCCCACCCAGACCCAGTGGTACGATACTGCTATAACAGTGACTGTCCTGGGATTTTGTATACTCAATACTGTATAATTCTGTATAACATTATCTGCATTACAATGTGCGTGGCTGGCATAGAATATAATTAATCAGATCGGGGACCCCCCCACACACACACACAGTAACGCTGCTAAATCTATTTGAGAGTTTTAGAATTTTTTTCTTCGAGAGACAGACGCACGGCTTAACCGAGGAGTAAGCTTACACTACGGCAAGCGAGATATGGGAAGTTTCACACTGTCGCAATTCCTACAATTATTTTGATTATTTTATGACATTGGGTTCTCATTTCATTATGGACTGACCTCTTCATTCGCCTGCCTCTAACCAGGTTTATACTGTCCAGCACTGCTTGTGTGGTCTACGAGGACAATTAGTATCATCCACCATCAACCCTCCTCAAGCACTCTGCCAAATCACCCCTGACACAGACACACACAGACACACACACACACACAGCCTCTTTACCACCCTAATAAATAGCTGAGACAACACATAAAAGGTTATATACAGCTGGACCACTGTTTTCCTACCAATTACCAGATCAGTGATTTAAGGCCACAGTGGACTGGTATTCTCAGTGGTGCACAGAGAGGTGTTTAGTTTACACCCCTCATACAGAGCTGGGGGTGTAAGGAGGGGGTGAGGGGTCACTCTCTGTACACTTTTACCTTTAAGGGGTACAGTACCAGCTCATTACTAGGCACTATAGGTAAGCTGAATGTAACGACTTATCAGTGGAATACTTATTGGTTAACTGGTCGCTGTGTGTTTAGTGGTGGACATTCTTGGTTACTTCATCTGTATTGAGGGAACAGAATCACGTCCCAAACGGTACTCTATTCTCCATATAGTGTACTACTTTTGACCAGACCCCGGTATTCAAGTTTTTAAAAAGGCTTCTAAAGTTAATAATTTACACTTTAAAAATGTAAGACTTTATTTGCCCTAATGAATAATGTATCCACCCCTACAAAAAATATCAGGATAATGTAGTTAACATTTCCTGTCGCTGCAGGATTATTTTATTGCTGTGAAAAAACGGGTCAAATTAAGATAGCACACCTGTATAGGGAATAGGGTATCATTTGGGATGCATAGAGGTTTGTGAGAAAAAATGTGTGTTGTTGCTGTGGTTCAGAGGTCACAGGTCATATGAGTAGCACGTTCTAGGTCTGTGGGTCCCTCTGCTTTTATAGATCTGCCTCACAGCTGGGTGAGAAGTAAGCAGCAGGAGGTCTGAGTCTGAT
Source organism: Salvelinus fontinalis (assembly GCF_029448725.1). Lineage (NCBI taxonomy): Eukaryota > Metazoa > Chordata > Actinopteri > Salmoniformes > Salmonidae > Salvelinus > Salvelinus fontinalis. The sequence goes on along the minus strand of NC_074678.1, from coordinate 48,140,290 downwards.
GCTGTATAATGAGGTCTGTGGCAACACACACATGCATGGATCGGCGCGCACGCGCACACACACACAAACACACAGAGTATACACACGTACGCTGGCACGCACACTGGCACGCAGGTAGGTACGCAAACAAACACACACACCCTCCCTCGCTTCCACCTGCCCACACACAAACAAACAGATACACACACACACACACACACACACACACACACACACACACACACACACACACACACACACACACACACACACACACACACACACACACACACACACACACACACAGTTAGACTGTCATCTTGTGTGTGCTGATCTTCAGTAAGTGTCTGTTTAACCTGAGCATTTGCCCTTCCTGCCCTTTCTATCTGCCTGAGTGATTTGTTAGACTCCGGGGACAGAACAGGGGATGTGGTCTTTTTTGACTGAGCCAGTGATCGACAACCGCAGCCCCATTCCCTTTCGCCCTAGGATCCGTCCCAAATGGCAACCTATTCCCTATACAGTGCACTACATTTTGACCAGAGCCCATAGGACAGAGGTTGGCTATAGCCGTGATTTTTTTGGGCCCTTCAAAGTAAAAAAAAAAAAAAAAAAAAAAAAAAAAAAATGTAAATAAAGAAATACAAAAATTACCAGGAATTCAGCTACAAATTTGTTTCACTTAGGAAATAAAAAGACGTGATTGTGTCTCAATGAAATCAAGGTATGAAACTCTCTTTGAGGTCAATTTGTAGTGTACATTTATAATTATGTTTCAGTCACCCGACCATCCGCTCTGAAAAAAATCGTCCCACGCCTGAATCTAGTTGCCTACTCCCACATCACCCACCCTTCCATTGGGGACGCCGACCATACACACTTAGATAAAAAGGGTTCTAAAAGGGTTCTTTGCCAAGGGATAGGGCTTTGCCAACAACCATTTTCATCTGAAGAACCCATTTTTGGAAAACAACAGTTCAAAGATCGTTTTTGGAAGATGAGGGTCCTTTGTAAGGCAAAGGGTTCTACCTAGAACCTTTAACATCCTAAGAACGTTTTTTTGGGGGGAGGCAAGATGGATTCCTTGGAAGGCAAAAAGGATTCTACATACAGTAGAATCCTTCTGAATCTGAATATAAGCTTTTTTTATTGTGATTTTGTTTTTCTTTCTTTTAAATAGTGCCTTAGCATTAGTGTTTAACTCAGTGTTGACACTTTAACATGAGGAGTTGGAGAAATCTGATACTGCTACGTTGAAAAAGAGAACGTGAGAATGTTTCAAACCGTACCTATATGGGAATATGTGTGCATGTATCAGCTATTCCCTTAATCATTTTACATAACATGTCAAATGATTCATTGCTGACCTCGATATCTTTGCTGAGATTCAAATGAGTATTTTCTGTTATTTTATTGAGCAGAGTAGGAGAAACGAAGGGAACATGAGTGAACCAGCAGTGTATTGTATGCTATACAGCAAATTGGCCAATTTGACCTAATGTTGATTCAGAAGTTAAATTAACTCAACACTCAGTGGTGTAAAAAATGTCCAGTTTTGGTGTTAATCAGAGTAACCAGAGTTTAGTGTGATTTTGTACTTTCTTCTCTGTGTGGAGTAAAACACTCAAAACCACGCCCCTCGTTATTATATTTCCCAGCATGCTCTATTGCAGGTTGATTTTCAGAATTGTTTGTTTCAATATCTGTATTTTTGCATGTGCATTGATTGGTTGATCAACCTTATGCTACACACAAGATAAATAACATACATATTTCAAAACGAATCCAATCTGTTAGTAGTTATTATAGTAGTATATAGTAGTTATACTTATTGCACCGGTTACTGAGATGGTTGTTCCAGTTTAGATGATGTATGTGAATAAAAGTTACAATTGTTGGATATCCTCACTCTGGCTGGATTCCAATAGGAATTACACATCACTTTGAAAGCCCTCAAAGAAAGGCCTTGGGATATATGTAATGTATCGTTAACAATAGTTACATTTTAAAGGCTAATAATGCTGGTGGAACCGTTCATAGAGGGTTTCTAGGACAAAATTGTTATTTGTAGAAGCATTTATAAAGGGCTTTAGGTAGAACCATTAACAGAGGGTTCTATGAAGAACCATCTGCAAAGGGTTTTACCTAGCACCAAAAATGGGTTCCCCTGTGGACAAACCGAAGAACCCTATATGGTTCTACTTAGCACCTTTTTTTTTCTAAGAGTGTAGCCTTCCCTATAGGCACGCACCCAAAGCCCCCTCCACCCTTCATCTCCTCCTCCACACTGGGTTTCCCCCTCTCCCACTACCTCTTCCTCCATGGGTCTTTGAAGTGACATCAGAGAGAGAAGCGTTCGGAATCACATGATGCAGCAAGTCGATCAGGTGCAGGGAGACGGAAGCTCTGTTAAAGCAGACTGTTGATTTAACGACCCCTGGTCCGCTCTCATAATGAGACCCGCTCTCTCCTTCTCTCTCTCTCTCTCTCTCTCTCTCTCTCTCTCTCTGTCTCTCTCTCTCTCTCTTTCTCTCTCTATCTCTCTCTCTATCTATCGTTCTTGTTATCATTCTCGCTTTCGCTCTCTTTTATTTATTTATTTAGCTCTGTCTCTCTCTCTCTCTCTCTCGCTCTCTCTCCTCCCACATCCTGTTCAACTGTCGAATGACTATTTGTGACAATATGAGGGGAATGCAGAAAGATAAAAGGAAGACAAAAGTTTCCAGACAAATGGTAGTTAATACAGCTGTAAAAAGATTGTTCACTGAGCAGCCAAACAGGTGTCGTCAGTCCTCACCAATGACCACTGTGATAGGGACGCCCTCCCAGCATCATACAGTGTTACCCTGGATGCGTCCCAAAAGGCACCCTCTTCCCTACATAGTGCACTACATTGGGAATATGGTGCCATTTAGGACTCAGATTTACCCTCTCTCTCTCTCCCCATGCTACTGTAAAAATCCACTGCCATTTACATTTACATTTAAGTCATTTAGCAGACGCTCTTATCCAGAGCGACTTACAAATTGGAAAGTTCATACATTTTCATCCTGGTCCCCCCGTGGGAATTGAACCCACAACCCTGGCGTTGCAAGCGCCATGCTCTACCAACTGAGCCACACGGGACCTATAACTCCAGTCTTGCCCCGTGCCATGGAGCTGTGGGGGCGCTGGGCTGACTGACACATTGTAACTGGGCCCCTTTTTAGACCTGGAGAATGAGAATATATGGATTCCATGTCACTGGCAGACAACCCCCCTTGTCCCTATACACTGAATGGGTGTGTATGGTGAGTGGATGAAAACATGTGCACTATACACTGAATGTACAAAACAGTAGGAACACCTGCTCTTTCGATTACATAGACTGACCAGGTGAATCCAACTGAAAGCTATGATCCCTTATTGATGTCACCTGTTAAATCCACTTCAATCAGTGTAGGTGAAGGGGAGAAAGCAGGTTAAAGAAGGATTTTTATGCCTTGATTCATTGGAGACACGGATTGTGTATGTGTGCCATTCAGAGGGTGGATGGGCAAGACAAAAGATTTAAGTGCCTTTGAACGGGGTATGGTAGTAGGTGCCAGGCGCACCGATCTGTTTTTCACGCTCAACAGATTCCGTGTGTATCAAGAATGGCCCATCACCCAAAGGACATTCAGCCAACTTGAAACAAATGTGGGAAGCATCGGAGTCAAAAGGGGCCAGCATCCCTGTGGAACGAGTCCATGTCCCGGCAAATTGAGGCTGTTCTGAGGGAAAAAGGGTGCAACTTAACATTAGGAAGGTGTTCCTAATGTTTTGTACACTCAGTGTAGATGACAGTACAGTGAAGTTTACCTGGGACTATAGAGATTGGTTGGACTGGAGTGAGTGACTAGAACTATGAGGCCGTTTAGGGCATACATTGGGTTGGAATAAGTTTAAAAGTCCCCATGTAGTCTCTTTATTTGTATTTTTAAATCATCACTATATGTCTAATAAATCACTGTGTGTGTTCATTTCATAAAAATAACTCCAAATATATATTGTTTTTCATTTATTTCCCTGAGCCTCCTTTTGCCATTGATTTAGAAAGTCTGATCGTGTGGGCGCGTTGATACAAATGTAAAGATATTTACATTCACAGCCCTGATTGGCGGATAGGATCTGGTATAGACTCTAGAGCAGGGGTCTCCAACCTTTTCGAGCATGAGAGATACTTTATCAAAAATGAAATGTCGAGAGCTACAAACGTTTTTCTAGCCATTAAATCGGCCCATTCTTCTCTTCTCCCATGAAACTCTTCCCCGCAACTCTTTCCAAGTTCCTTAATGTTAGTGTGCAAGAGAAAGTAGGGCACTATGTTCTGCCAATATTACTGGTAAAATAATGTTTAATACACAACTCGAAGGGGGCCCCCCCTGTCTTTTTTCCAAAATGTTCTCAGTTAAATGTTTCCTGGCTTTAGATTTTTTTTTGTTTTTCACTCTCAAAGTTACAATTGTTCGTAGAAAAACAATGAAGTTGGATGTTCGGAGTCCATTTCAATGCTGAAAGCACATCACACAACCATGTTTATCTAGGTCTAGAAGAAAACGAACAGTTTTATTTTTGAGTGTAATTCCCATTTAATTGCATGTCTGGCCCTTTAATTTCACATCTAGCGAGTGAGGAATGTGCCATCTAATGTGCCGGTCTAGCGATGGTTCTGTACTGCTGCTGCTCATTTCATGGCAAAGTTTGCAAATGATAGATACAAATGATATACTTACTCATGATATACAGTACCAGTCAAAAGTTTGGACAAACCTACTCATTCAAGAGTTTTTCTTTATTTTTACTATTTTCTACATTGTAGAATAATATTGAAGACATCAAAACTATGAACTAACACATATGGAATCACATAGTAACCAACCTTCTTAATGAGTTTCAGCCAATCAGTTGTGTTGTGACAAGGCCCTACACAGAAGATAGCCCTATTTGGTAAAATACCAAGTCCATATAATGGTAAGAACAGTCCAAATAAGCAAAGAGAAACGACAGTCCATCATCACTTTAAGACATGAAGGTCAGTCATTTCTGAAAATGTCAAGAACTTTGAAAGTTTCTTCAAGTGCAGTCGCAAAAACCATCAATGATGAAACTAGCTCTTATGAGGACCGCCACAGGAAAGGAAGACCCAGAGTTTCCTCTGCTGCAGAGGATAAGTTCATTAGAGTTAACTGCATCTCAGATTGCAGCCCAAATAAATGCGTCACAGAGTTCAAGTAACAGACACATCTCAACATCAACTGTTCAGAGGAGACTGCGTGAATCAGGCCTTCATGGTCAGATTGCTGCAAAGAAACCACTACTAAAGGACACCAATAAGAAGAAGAGACTTGCTTGGGACAAGAAACAAGAGCAATGGACATTAGACCGATGGAAATCTGTCCTTTGGTCTGATGAGTCCAAATTTGAGATTTTTTGTTCCAACCGCTGTGTCTTTGTGAGACACAGAGTAGGTGAACGGATGATCTCCGCAAGTGTGGTTCCCACCGTGAAGCATGGAGAAGGAGGTGTGATGTTATGGGGGTGCTTTGCTGGTGACACTGTCAGTGATTTATTTAGAATTCAAGGCACAATTAACCACCATGGCTACCAAAGCATTCTGCAGCGATACACCATCCCATCTTGTTTGTGCTTAGTGGGACTATCACTTGTTTTTCAACAGGACAATGACCCAAAACACACCTCCAGGCTGTGTAAGGCCTATTTGAACAAGGAGAGTGATGGAGTGCTGCATCATATGACCTTACCTCCACAAGCACCTGACCTCAACCCATTTGAGATGGTTTGGGATCAGTTGGACCGCAGAGTGAAGGAAAAGCACTCAACAAGTGCTCAGCATATGTGAGAACTCCTTCAAGACTGCTGGGAAAGAATTCCAGGTGAAGCTGGTTGAGAGAATGCCAAGAGTGTGCAAAGCTGTCATCAAGGCAAAGGGTGGCTACTTTGAAGAATTTGAAGTATAATTACATTTTAATTTGTTTAACACTTTTTTGGTTAATACATTATTCCATATGTGTTATTTCATAGTTTTGATGTCTTCACTATTATTCTACTATGTAGAAAATAGTAAAAATAAAGAAAACCCATTGAATGAGTAGTTGTGTCCAAAATGTTGACTGGAACTGTACTTCTGTCAGGTAAGCCTACTTTGCAGTTAATATTTATTTGAGAAGGTTTGGGGGAAAGTATTTCTGTCAACCCACAAGACGGTTATCACACCAATTGGTTACACACGTTGTGATAGACAAACACGCGCACCACACAGGGTAAGTATTGCTGGAAATTCATTGGCAGATATTGTTTTAGGTTTGGCTTTTTAAGCCAATAGTGGCTAACCAGGGGTTGGACAATATCAATGTTGCATTGATTAGATAGTAGCTAGGAGTTTGCGGTGTCTAATACTTTTGAGATTTGTTTATGACAGTTTGCAGTGGAACATGTGAAAATTGAATGTACTTTCAGAATTGTTTGGCGAGCTATATAGGTTGGCTGCGACCCCTGCTCTAGAGACTACCTCTTTAAAGTAGAAGGATACATATGCAAATAAAAGATGACTGGTTATTGTTCACAATAATCAGATTGTGATGTCATGATCTGGGCCATGACATCACAAAACGCCATCCCACCTGAACAGGTTTAAATTCCAGGTATTTTTTTTAAACAGCTCTTACACAATAGGGCATTATCAAAATGTTCACATTATCTGTGTAACTTTTGACTGCACTGCCCCTTTAAGGATTGTTTGGGATGGGGGTTTATCCTCTTGTGATATACAGTGCATTCGGACAGTATCCAGGCCCCTTGACTTTTTCCACATTTTGTTAGGTTACAGCCTTGTTCTAAAATCAATTTACACACCATAAATGACAAAGAAAAAGCAGGTTGTTACAAATATTAGCTAATTTATAAAAATAAAGAACGGAAATATCACATTTACATAAGTATTCAGACTCAGTACTTTGTTGAAGCACCTTTGGAAGAGATTACAGCCTTGAGTCTTCTTCGACATGACACTTGTCACACCTGTATTTGGGAAGATTATCCCGTTCTTCTCTGCAGATCCTCTCATGCTCTGTCAGGTTGGATGGGGAGCGTTGCTGCACAGCTGTTTTCAGGTCTCTCCAAAGATGTTCAATCAGGTTCAAGTACGGGCTCTGGCTGGGCCACTCAAGGACATTCAGAAACTTGTACCGAAGCCACTGCGTTGTCTTGGCAGTGTGCTTAGGGTCGTTGTCCAGTTGAAAGGTGAACCTTCGCCCCAGTCTGAGGTCCTGAGCACTCTGGAGCAGGTTTTCATCAAGGATCTCTCTGTACTTTGCTCCGTTCATCTTTGCCTCGATCCTGACTAGTCTCCCAGTCCCTGCAGCTAAAAAACATCCCCATAGCATGATGCTGCCACCACCATGCTTCACCGTAGGGATGGTGACAGGTTACCTCCAGACGTGGCCCTTGGCATTCAGGCCAAATAGTTCAATCTTGGTTTCAGCAGACCAAAGAATCTTGTTTCTCATGGTCTGAGAGTTTTTAGGTGCCTTTTGGCAAACTCCAAGTGGGTTATTATGTGCCTTTTACTGACCAAGGCCCTTCTCCCCCGATTGCTCAGTCTGGCAGCCAGCTCTAGGAAGAGTCTTGGTGGTTATGAATTTCTTCCATTGAAGAATGATGGAGGCCACTGTGTTCTTGGGGATCTTTAGTGCTGCTGACATGTTTTGGTACCCTTCCCCAGATCTGTGCCTCGACACTATCCTGTCTCGGAGCTCTACGGACAATTCCTTCAACCTCATGGGTTGGTTTCTTGCTCTGACGTGCACTGTCAACTGTAGGATCTCATAAAGACAGGTGTGTGCCTTTCCAAATCATGTCCAATCATTTGAATTTACCACAGGTGGACTCCAATCAAGTTTTAAAAACATCTCAAGGATGATAAATGGAGACAGGATGCACAGGAGCTCAATTTCGAGTCTCATAGCAAAGGGTCTGAATACTTATGTAAATAAGGTATTTATGTTTTTAATTTTTAATACAATGGCAAACGTTCAAAAAAATCTGTTTTTGCCTTGTCATTTTAGAATAAGGCTGTAACGTAACAAAATATGGAAAAAGTCAAAGGGTCTGAAAACTTTCCAACGGCACTGTATCAATGTGCTGTGTGTGGGTGCCGTAGATGGATAACTTCCCCAAACTGCCTCTCCTGTCCAGAAAAGATTCAAGTAAAAAAAATTGAATAACAGAGGTCCCCATCCCCTGCGAAGATGAAAGCTCGTCAACTTAAGAGTACATTAGAAGAACCAACTACTGCCACAACAGGAGGGCAACAGTCAAACATAGTCAACCACGGCCCTCGAACATCAAACACAGTCGTCATTACATTAAAAATATTTATTCTCTTATGTGTCTGAAATCAGCCCACACGGTCAACACAGAGCAGCAGTGAAGATCCAGGCTCAGACATTCTCTTCATCTATGGTAACACAGCTGTCAAATGGATCGTGCCATTAGAACCTTTAGATTTGGGGATTTTTGGATGGGTTATTCTCTCTCTTTCTTATCTTAATGACCCCCCCCCCCCTCCCCCCCTCGCTGTGTGTGGCAAGGAGAGGGAAGATCACTGTAGCAGATGTACAGTACAACCACAAACTCAAACCGTGACTCGGGAACTCAGCAGCTTGACGGAATCTCGGATTAACGCGCCCTGCTCCCAGTTTCTTGAATTCGACACAGATATGGTGGGAAGCCTTCCTTATCAGGATGGGTGGTGGAATCTGCTGTTGAGGGAATGAGTTATTATTCTATGGGATAACTGGAATAACTGGAGAGAGTTGCTAAATCCTCCACTGATGGGGAAGCGAGGCCCAAGGAAGTTAACAGAATGGGAGTGGGCAAACATTTGAGCGTTGCACTCCAGGGCTGGATTCACCAGATGTGTTCAGTGTTCAAGAGTCGTTTACGGTATGTTATACAAGCCTGTGACGGGATTCAAGGTAACACCAACCTGCCTGTACAGAATCAATATCCCATAGATTAATCGTAGGCTACTTCCTAAATGACACCCTATTCTCATAGGCCTCCCAAAGTAATGCACTTTGTATGGAATAAGGCTTTTGGGACACAGATTTCAACTTGGCACAGGGATTACATCTCATGTGATGCTTTATGGGTTTAGTTGGTTCCAGACACAGTTTCCATGTGTGTGTGTGTGTGTGTGTGTGTGTGTGTGTGTGTGTGTGTGCGTGCGCACTTGTCTATCACCTATGTGTGTGTGTGTGTGCGTGCGTGCGTGTGCGTGCGTGTGCATGCGTGCGTGCGCACTTGTCTATCACCTATGTGTGTGTGTGTGTGCGTGTGCGCTGAGTGTGTTCATACGGTGTGTGCGGTGCGGGTGCAAGGTAGACTGCCTCTTATCAAAGCTGTGGGTCCTCATTCAATAACTGGGAGGCATGTTATCCAGTGCAGCTGTCCAGCTGAGGGTGTATTGAGTGAAGCCTCCTGTAAGACACAGTTTACATCTAGCTGACAACCCAGGGGAGGAGATCAACAGGAACCGCTCGATGCTCATGCATACACATCTATCTGCTCCGCTCTCTATTCCCAAGATGTAGTCTCTCACACACGCACCCATACACACGCATAGACGCACACACAAACATGCTCAGACACAGACACACACACAGACACACACACCTGCTCCTTTCTCTGATGGCATAATTATTCTACCAACTGCTTTTCTCACATGCTCACGTTTACTATTCTTATAGCTAGACGCTCCAGCTGGGTCCAGTTATCCGAACTCTCCCTTACAGTAACTGAAGCTCGCCACCACACTGTGTGATAACGACGCAGGGAATCACGGGAAGATCAACACTGTCTGTCTGGGTCTTGAACGCTGCGGTAGGACGCGGTGTTTTGTCATTCTCTTCCTCTGTTCCCACTTCTGTCCTCGTACCCCGTTAGTTACAGCTCAAGTTTGAAACATCTCCCTGAGGAAAATAAGCATGATTCGCCTCGCTGGAGACATCTGCCCTTTGAAAGAGAGAGGCTGTTTGAACAGCTGTCACATCCCACTGCTCGTCTGAACATCTTCAGATGAAACGGAGAACGTCTGGGGCCGTATGCATCTCAGCTTCTGATCTTGGATCAGGTCCCCCCCCCCCCCCCCCCCGTCCATGTAGTCATCCGTTGTTATCTAAAAAGTGATCCTAAATTACACTCTGAGACGGTTGATACATATGGCCCCTAGGGGAATGTTGTGGTTTGGATACTAGAGGAGACGTCAACGAGCAACACGACGATACAGAAGACAACAGGCGAACCCAGCAAGGATTGCCACATCAAGCCTGTCTGGCCAAAGCAGGTAGAACCGTTTTAAACTGATACACTCACACCAAATATCCCCATTCACAGTGAGATACTGTAGGTAGACATCCACTGGAGAGTGTACGCGAATGAATGAATCTCTAAGGGCATAGAAGCGGATAGAACAGAGAGAGATACCTGTATATAAAGAATGCCTGTGAACAAATGTGCTGCTTTTTTGTGTGTTTTCTGTGTTCATTGTGATGCATATGGTCACACATTTCCATATGTCGGCTACGTTATGTTCATGTACTGTATTGTGACATGTATTGTCATGTATGGGCCAGGTTGTCTACACAGCAACCAAAGAGTTACATCCCCGAAGATTTGAAGCTTAACACATAAGACCTGAAGTGGCTGCCTGTTAGTCAGTCAAGAGGAACCAAACGTCAGCCTTTCGAAAAGTCCTGGGAGTTCAATTGCATTAAAGCCCTTAGTTTGCCTGAGCTTCGATAAAATTGGATAAAGCAGGAAAAGCTGCTTCCATCACTCAGAATTAATTTTCCCCAAACTGATTTGAGCTGCATAGTACCCACTATGGGTTGGGGAACCCTATTCTGCCCCTGTCCATCTCTGTACTTTAATCAAATGATCCTCTATGTTTGGAGGTAATTTAAACTAGGTTTGTCATGATACCAGTATCGCGATACTAGGACGTAAGGAAGGAAGGGAAACAAAACATGAAGTGGACTTACTTTCTTGAGGAAAACAGTCCTAATGTTGGAAAAATCAGCTTTATGTTGTCACCAATGTCCCCTATAAGCTGTGCATGGGCGCGCAGCTCCCCCGAGACTGCCGCACAGACGAAATATCAGCCCGCACAAAGAAGCACGACTTTCTAGTTTCCGCTATAGTTAACACTATCAACGTTTCCCTTTACTGTGCAAATTGTGAATGAATCAACGCAATACTAGCCACTTTTAATGCAACATACCGAAACAAAACAAACTATACAATACATTTTCTTGTAGGCAGAACACATTGGAGTAGGATTCTATTGCATTAACAGGCTCGACTCAGGCCCATACTCTACACAGACCTGTGCGCCATAACCACTCAGAGCTGCAGTATGCAAGTAGACCATTGCCATATATGGATCTATGCCATTCACTTTGAACTGGACTGTGTTTACAGCATGAGCAGTCATGAGTAGATGCGCTTGTTTTGAGATCAAAGCGAGAGCTGCATGTAGCCAGGTGTGTACACTTGTTCATGTTCTTTGCTAGTAAGTGAGCCCAGATATAGCTAAATTCTAGTCAGCAATGAGGGAGTGGCTGCTTCTTACAAGTGCACATAACATGTGCATTTCTAGCCATCTTCGAAAAACATATTTTTTTCTGTCTTAAAGGGGCAGTGTTGTATTTTGAGACAGGCTTGAATAAGCTAAGTAGCCAATAGGCAGAGGCAATTTGTCTGACTCTTTGTAATAATGGTATTGGAATAATAATAAATAGTTTTTTGTAAAGTGGTTTCTTGCATCAAACAACACAATATTTTCAGTCACCTCCTTGTCTGGAGGACAAGTGGATGAACAGGTTAATGTCAATGACCTGCATGTTTTTTTCAAAAGTATCATGGAATGCAGCCCTACATTGAACACCACACATCGGCTGCTACTGTAGGCTGAATGATAGAACACTTATTTCCATGTTAAAAGGTTATGGGATGCATTTTCGCCATAGTTTTTCTATGGTAGGCCACTCTGATAGGCCTATGCTATGATCAAATAGCCACAGAAGCCTACTTGGCCACTGTTATAGCTGTAAATTAAAGCAGGTACAGCCTCAGTGTTCACAGTACACGCTCGCCAGAAGTTGCATAGAATTTTCACAACATTCAAGTTTGCGCTCAGCAGACCTGGAATTTGCAAAAGAAAATTGAGGGAACATTGGTTGTCACCAAGAGTCACGTTTGTTTATTTTGCAAGCTATAGCACACAATTGTTACAACACTAACTTAGGAACACACACACACGGGTGCAAGCGTACACACATGCATGCACACACACAGCCACGCATGCGCGCACACACACCTGTTTGGCATCTGTCCTATCCTGTCCTTATTTGGGGCTTCATTATTGGGATTCCTGCTGCTCTGTCTCCCAGGCAGCATCCACCCTGTCCCTGTTATTCAACCAGCAGCATGTTGTCAAAAACAATACGTTTTCTCAGAGTCACACACACACACACACACACACACACACACACACACACACAAACTTTTCTCAAGACAACTCATCCAAGCGCCAGGCCTTGATGTGTGGGATGAAACGTTTCTTTAAGGTGATACGGGGGGATATCACCCCTCTTCCCCGCTCCATCCTTCCCTCCATCTCTCTCTCTCTCTCTCTCTCTCTCTCTCTCTCTCTCTCTCTCTCTCTCTCTCTCTCTCTCTCTCTCTCTCTCTCTCTCTCTCTCTCTCTCTCTCTCTCTCTCTCTCTCTCTCTCTCTCTCTCTCTCTCTCTCACACTCTCTCTCCTCACTCATTGTCATTATTTTCAACATGGCCCTCCTCTGATCTACTAAGGATTGTGGGTCCTCTACGGGGGACTTCAACGTCAGGCGCCACCTTGACGACTGTGAGGGGGTTTGATTTCCCATCATGCTTTGTGGTGACGTGTCTACCTTACTTCCCGTTCTTTGGAGGTGGAGGCGAGGGGAGGCGAACGCTGTGGTGCCCCCGCACTGTCGGGCAATTATCCTCTAGCATAATAAGGAGTGGCTCTCGCCCTGCCGCTCTGACTGACACCTCTCCTCCTTATTTGTCAACAAATCAGATGGCTCATCATGGCGTGGGTGGCCATATTGAGCTAAGGGTGTCGTTTGTGGAGCTGAGCGTCTCTCGCTCTCTGTCACCTCGTTATCTCTGACAGGGTGTCGCTTGCTCAAACTTCCCCTCCTTTGTCATCTCTACATACTTGTGTCTGTGTTCAACCAGAATGGCAAGAAACTATATTCAGTGTAGGTACTAATGTTCATTTTGTGACCAATGACCAGAAACATGGACTAGGGGCTGTTTTCCACCAAGTGTCACATACTTTGCACAACCAGGAAAAAAACTTTGGTTAAGATTGTCAAAGAGTAAAAAGGGCACACTCCATAAAGACACACATACACTGACAAGATGCAGACAAGATGCAACTGTCATTCGATCGATTGTATTGAAACCATGGATTTTTAAAAGAGAGCAATGCGCACAATTCTTACATGACAACATATAAATGTGTTATGATGAGCAGTACACATGACAGTAGGGCGATACTCACAGCCTTCCTTACGGTCCTCAGGACTAGACAAGGCCTCACTGTCTGACAGCAGGCCAGACACAGCAAACAACTTCCTCCCAGAATCCTCAGCGGCTTTGAGCGACCACGGCGAACCAGAGAGAATACGCCCCCCTCCAAACTCATACTGCTTCCTTTCCGAGTCGGTATAGCAGCCCTTGAGCCTCTTAGCAGGGGTGAAGGCTGACTGATAACCCCTGACCTCCCTCTCCTCAGGCGGGGAGGAGAAGGGTCTGAAGGCCCCTACCCCGCTGTGGTTGAGCATCCCTAGAGATGAGCAGTCCAGGTTGGGGGGGTGGAACTGGGGGTGGAGGTGGAGCAGGGAAGCAGGGAAGTCTCTGGCGGGGAAGGTGCCATGGCTGGAGACGGGCCCCTGGCGGTGGTACATGGAGGCAAATGTGTAGGAGCCAGAGGGGAAGGGGAGGTGGAGGTCCTTCTCGGAGATGGGGACCCCGAAAGGCCGTGGGGCCTGGCAAGGGATAGAGGAATCGTGGCCAGCCTCGGCTGTGGAGGCCAGCACCATTAGGGCTGGGGAGGCCAGGGGACTGGGCAGGTAGGAGGAGCTGTCCATCTTAAAGGAGGGCCGGTGGAGGTCCATCCAATCCACGCCTCCCTTAGTCCTATAGAGGGAGGGACTGGTCAGGGGGAGGGGCTGAGTGTTGGTGTGATTTGAAGATGATGTAGTCAAGGTGGAATGACTTCACTGTGAGTCCATTCTCATAGGGCTATATAAGGAGAGAAGAGCATTGATTATCCAAATACAATTGTCAAGAACGAGGGGTATTTAAGAAAGAGATATGGAAGACAAAAAGAGAACGATGACTCTCACAATGAACTAATGCAAATGCTGAATAATAAGGTTAAAATAAAACATGTGCAAAATGTTTTTTTTGTAAATCTAGACAATTCTGTTAAGAAATACTTTGATAGCACTGGAGAAACTGTGATCGTTATTTGTAACTGAGAAGATATTTAATTAAATGAAGAGTTAAGCTAAAAAAGAAACACGAAATATCAGAACATATTGTAATAATTAATATAATGTAAATAAAATCTTGAAATGTTGGTGTAGTTTACGGGGTATTTGTTTATGACTTATTAATAGCCTATCAGTCTATATATGTCTGCAATCTGCCCAATATCAAAAAAAGATGATAATGATCATCACAGTAAATAGGAAAATGTGGCTTATTACTTATTTTCCTTTTTCTCTATGATATTTATATGTGAAACAGCAGTTATTGTCAAATTAATATTCTATGACAAGTTAATGAAATATGAATCCAATAGAAAATATTTTAATACTCTTACATTTCCATGTGATTGACACAACAACTTATCGATTGATCTTGGGATGAAATTCGTTTTCGGTTGTGGCCCGCATAAAAGGTTATAAAATCATCCCAATATTGGTGTCTAACAAAAGATGATTCTAAAATCTAATTGTACGGATGTTCAAGAGGATTGTGAAACGAATAATTCATGTTTTTCGATGTTAAAGTTTCTGAAATTAACTCATTTGTAGGCTAAAGAATAATATCTGAACAGCAGTTTTATTTAATTGAAAATGATCTTTAGTTGTGAAAGAGAGAGTTTTGATAGTGACAATCTCCCCTTTTATTGAACAATAGCTAGGTTTCTATCCAATTGGCGACAGATTTTCATGCGAATATTCTAAAATCCGCATAAAAACAAGATGCGCATTTCCCCACCAGAGATGTGTTTCCATCTAATTGACTTTTTGCAGATAAAGGCTGTGCGTGATCACATAGTGCACATAGAAAACTTTTGCGGTTCAACTCCCATATACAGAATCCAAAATACAAGTGTAATTAGTTTCCATCTAATTTTGTATTATACTGATGGTTTTCTCACCCCCCCAAAAATGTGCGTTATATAGCGAGTGTGCCAGATCTGGTACTGGCATGTGCGCTCTAGCCAACAGCGCGCAGATACCGCTTTTGGCTAGAGCGCACGTATACCCCTACATCCCTCACACTCAACTCTGGACCTCGAAGCCAGTGCCACTGCGTTTTTTCATTGTACCCTTCTAACCAGCGACTGATTTAGACCTGGGTGCAATTCATTATCAGATAGGACAGAAAACCAGCAGACTCCGGACCTCGTAGGGTAAGAGTTGAAACACCCCTGCCCTACATGATTCGATTTTTACGGTCAAAATAGAAAGATGTATTTTGTTTGTCAAACGGCAGCCAAGCATCGATGATCATGTCACCGGCGTAAGACCCTCCATATTTGGAAAAGACATCAAGCTCATCATCCTGCACTTTCACCCCCCTGCGAAGTTCATCGTCGTTTATTTCATCTGCAGCCTAATAAACTGCATGCTTTCACGGCGACATCGCGTGACTCCAAGTTGACTTCGAAACCTAGTTTATGATAGACTCGCATTTTTACTGTATGAATGTGCAAAATTCTAAACTTTTGTTAAACGAAAAGCAACACAATCCCATGAAGGACCCCGCGTGTCCACTGCATTCGTGGCTTGTGCTCCCGGTGAATTTTGAACCCCTTAGCATACTCATTCATTCATACTTAGCATACTCATTCCAACAAGTGTTATAACATCCCTCAGAACCCTTTCAAGAAATTATGTCATTTTCGTTTATTTTATGTATTATATATTTCGACGTAACACGCCAGGGTAAGTTGGTAAATATTTCACGCAAAAAAACTCCTCAGGGAAAACCAGCCGTTCCATGTATTTGATCTGTTCAGAGCTAGCTCACCTGATTAAACGTGTCAACTAAGCAGCAAGCCCTTGAGGCGAATCAGAGCTAGTTCAGGGCTACAACCAAATTGTGAAACGGCTCGGTGTCCCCGAGGAAGAGATTTGAGAACCGCGCAAGATGTTGGGCAACTGAATGCTCAACAAACATCTTGAAAAGTAGGCTATTCAAATGAAATGCAAACCCTAATTTGCGTGAAACACGACAGCAGTCTTCAAGAGCTGATCTTGTCAAACATTTAGCCAGATAGGCCCTAATGATCAATTATAACAATTAATAGGATATTGCATGAAGGTCTTACAAGAAGCCAACAAAATGTAATTTAACCCATTAGCCCTACCACAACAATTTTACAGGAAAAGTTGCCTGTAGCCTACTTACCTAGTTAAACGCTGTCTCGGAGTTGTTTTAGCCACACAACGAACACTTTCTCTAGTTCGAATGTCAGCGATGGTCGACACTTTATTCCGTCCGAGCAAAAGAGAAACACGCGCTTGCAAATGTCGGGATTATTTCCAAGTATTTTTGCAGTAAAATGTAAGCTTGGCTACAGTATTTTTATTTTTTTACATGGACAGACCAGTTAGAATTTTAAGATAAGAAGCGGCACACCGTGAGGACGAAGCGAAGCTCACAGGGCTGCGGCTGCTGCTGCTCAGAGGCTTTCCGCGCTTCGAATGACGATTCCCTCATCCTCTCCCACTCTAGCCTATCTCTCTCCTCCGAATCACTCTCCCGAGAGGGTCTGCGACCTGCCTTCAGAGTGTGCAATGTTACCCTCAGTAGGTTACTAGCCTCTATCCTCCACGTGCAATTGGAAAATGTTCTGAAATGTGATTAAACCGTTATCAAACTGTTTTTAAAAATAATTCCGCTTTCTGGCAGAGCCAACAAATAAGTTACATGCAAGACCATTCAAGAACAGTCACCATTCAAATCCTTAGAACAATATGCTTTAGTCCTGATTTTAAATGTGCGGTATATTTTAGATCCAAAACACACATACATGTTCAGGTACAGATATTGTCTCACTGTATGAATAGTTAGTTGCAGGATAGGACCCTGCATACCCTTTGAGATTTTACATTTGTACATTTTTTCAATGCACCCAAATGAAACATTTAGTACATTTCAGTATAATGAACTACTAGGCTACTTAAGTGTAACCGTGACAGTATAGGCTGGCGACTGAGGAAAGTCGTTCACCTTAAAAATGACCAACACTAAGCCTGGTCCAGACTTACTAAGGTGCATAAAAGGTCTGTCTCACATGTTAAGGAAAACAAATGGACATTTCTACAGAACTGTGAAGGGGAGAGGATGGAATTGTCTCCTTTCCTTTATTCAGTACAGGCCTGCTTAGTTTGATTGCCATGTCCTGTGTTTTTGATTTGGCAAAACATTCTTAAGGGGATTACAATGCAAAAATAATAATTTAATACTGTATTTATGGGGTGTCTGATTTTTATTGACTGAGGGCATAGGCCATGTAGCCTACCTCCATCAGTTTAAAACTCTTAAGGATTAGCCCCTTTTTTTCAATTTCGCCTAAAATGGCATACACAAATCTAACTGCCTGTAGCTCAGGCCCTGAAGCAAGAATATGCATATTCTTGGTACCATTTGAAAGGAAACACTTTGCCATTTATGGAAAGGTGAAAGGAATGTAGTAGAATTTAACACAATAGATCTGGTCAAAGATAATACAAAGAAAAAAAAACTGTTATTTTGTATTTTTTTGTACAGTCATCTTTGAAATGCAAGAGAAAGGCCATAATGTATTATTCCAGCCCAGGTGCAATTTAGATTTTGGCCACTAGATGGCATCAGTGTATGGGCAACGTGTTAGACTGATCCAATGAACCATTGCATTTCTGTTTAAAATGGTATCAAGACTGCCCAAATGTGCCTAATTTGTTTATTAATAACTTTTCATGTTCAAAATCGTGCACTCTCCTCAAACAATAGCATGGTATTATTTCACTGTAATAGTTACTGTAAATTGGACAGTGCAGTTAGATTAACAATACATTTAAGCTTTCTGCCATTATCAGATATGTCCATGTCCTGGGAAATTTTCTTACAACCTCACTTACAACCTCATGCTAATTGCATTAGCCTACATTAGCTCAACCGTCCCATGGAAGGGACACCGATTAAATATACTTGAGCGTTCCATTATAGAAGAAACCCACATATGATATAACACTGTTGGATGGCATAACTCGAGAAAATCACAAATCACTCCTAATGTGTTTTTATCAGTATTGGTATCGCTTAAAGACTTTTGGGGAATAATGTAATTGAAATAATTCCGTCTTCCCCTGAGCCAATCCAGAGGTTCCGTTGGGCTAATCTAATGTGACATGCAATTTTGTGTCTCTGACGGTCCGACTATTGCTTCCCCTCAGGTCTCAGTCTGTAATGAACAGCCATTTGAGCGCCAGCGAGCCCCTGTGGAGAGACCTCTGAGACTGGGAGTAGGAGGGTTGGGAATATTTGGGAATGTCACAATCAAGGAGAAGATGGGGGGGAAATTACTTTTGGTGGAAAATTTGGAATGGTAGGTCCAATGTGGCATTACTTGGCATGTGACAGAAAATCTAAGAATGCATTGCCTTGCCACATGCTGGCTTTCAAAACTGTCCCCGAAATTGGTAGCTTTTCCATTAGAATTGTATAGAGAAATTCAATCCCCACTGTACCCTATGTTGTCTACTATCATAAAGTTGAACTCTTCACTCACCTCTTCCAGTCCTCAAACCCTTCACTGCCCACCCCAGTTCATGAGGGGAAATAGGGAGGCAGACAGCATACTGACTTTTACGGGAATATAAAGAGGGGACTGACTGGCTGCCTCTTTGTCTCACCTCCAGACTTACAGTATGTGACATGCCTTGATATGGGGTCTGACATGGGATGGTCGTTACTTCAGTAAGGGAATTGTGCTAGCTGGTCTGTGATGTTCTTTAAGGGTTAGACTCACCGACCATACTGCACCGGATAAATAGGGTTTACCGATATATAAATAGCCATTCCAGCATTAGCCGCCTTTGGAAGTCTGGAAAACATAGAGACGGTTTAACATCAGACTCACAGTTCTATGTGATTGAATGAACCATTTAATTTACAAGGCACTGCCAAATTCCAATTTTGCCCTTGGCTGGAAATGACTGGTTAGTGAACATCCAAACAGACACACACCATCCTGTTAACAACTGGCTTATACCCCTCCGTCCTATTATCCCATTCCACAGGGACGGACTGGGACCAGAAATCATCCTGGGTATTTGTAACACACCGGTTCCTATTTTTCCTCGAGGTGCCCACACCGGCCCATTTGTTTTCCTCGGGCCCCCATTATTAGACAAATAATGATTATTCTGAGAAAGCAACGACAATCTAGACGGGCCCACTGGGCTAAATATGGACCAGCCCATCTGGCATTTGCCTGAACTGCCCTATGGCCAGTCTGTTTCTGCCCTTCCGTCCTTCACAGACCACTTGTGGCTCTGGGTGGTTGTGATCCTTGCCTTGTGTGTCCTGCAGGCCCACTCAAGTGTAATGATGTCCCTGCCTTTGCCAGGTTATGGCACAGTGGCACTAGGGCCTGTCCTGTATTGGCCGGGGGTGTACTGCACTGACTGGCGCCAAGAATAAATTGTCACCCCCAGCCACAGAATCTGACTGGTCAGTCAGCAGCAGCCAATTAAAGGGCTGCCTGGGCAGCAGAGAATGATGTGATGTTGATTGGATGTCTTCATTTGTGGCAGGTTGTGAGTCATTTGGATGGCTCATGTTCATCCCTTCTGGAGGCAGTCATTTAACCCGTTTGACCACATAATTCTTTACAATACGTGCATCGTCAATTTAGATAAGCCTACATTTTGAATGGCTCTTATAGTTTACATGATGTAAATATTCCTAGCAACTGCTGTAGTATTAACCAATATTTATATAAATTGAAATGAGCTTGTACGGTAAACTCAGCTCATAGAGTAACAACATTGTCGTGACTTTACTTTCATTAATCTGAAGACTGTTAATTATCTAATCAACTAACTTTTTTTAATTGTTACCCTTTTACATTAATCATGTAACAATTAACTCATTAGGATTTGGGGCACCACAAGAGCGGTTCTTTAAAGAGCTACCATCTCCTGAATTAAACTCTAAAGGTCTATCACATCCATAAACAGTCAACGTATTTAACATAACCTTGTATGATATTGTTATTCTGAACAATCGAAACCTCCTGCATCTGCAAACCTCCTGGACTGACACAATATGGCTGCTTGTTACAAAAGACATGGAGAGGGTGAGCGAGAGAGACAGAGACATGATACTTTGGTACATTCAGAAACTACTCTCACAGTAATCATATACTTTGCACACAAACCGCCGCCCTTTGAGTAAGAAATCATTAATGTATTTACGTGAAATGTCTTGTTTCTTTGTGTATTTCTGGCAGAACCAGGCCGCCTTGGAAAGGGAATTGGGCATTTTTGCTACACGCTTGTAAGGCTCTGATTTTCCAAAAGGGGTTCCCACCCGTTTTCTACTGTTGTTCTCCTCTGCAATTGTCCTGTATCCAGTGACTTTTTGTGTAGTCCTGAACAGAACTAGAGTTTATTCTACTTCCATTCACTCTGGAAGATGCTTCTTTGAAGATAGGCTAGCCAGCCCTGTCGATGGTTCCCAGCGGGGTGATGAGCGTAGCGTACTATGGTGGTTTGAGAAGAGTAGTAGAATGGTCACACTTAAGTTAACTTCTCTAAAAACTTTACTTAGGACAGCTAATCAGCCGTACCAGTGATTGTCCCGTAGGTGACTTTATCGTCTCAACCTCGTGTTGAGATTCAGAGTTCGAAACCACTTTGGACGTAAGCTGCAGCTCCACGTCTCTCTGGTCTAATATTTTTATTCTTAACCCATCATTTTATACAGTTCTTTCAAAAGGGGAGGTTCCATCAGGCTGACACCCTGTCTGACCTCACTTAAGGTGGCAGTGACTACTTACTTGTACAAAGTTATAAAACGATTTCCTCTTATAGTTTCTCAAATCACATCCCTCTCTTAACAAAAACACTTTCATAATTTTTTGTATTTCATGCACAGCGTAGAGGATGGAAACTTCGTACATGTAGTGTGTATACTTTTCAAGTTATAGCATTTCCTTTATAAAATGTTTAATGACATCACAAAATAACAACCAAACCAACATCAGTGTTATTTTAGGTCGTCTCTGACCCGTGTTCTATGTTAGAAATATTGTTCCAGTATTCGCTTTAGAACGTGTTAGAGTTTCGGCGGGAAAATGTCTGTGAAACTAAAACACATTCCTGCGGTGAACATTGGAGAGGGAGATGCTGAATGTTCTGTCCTTGGTTTACAACAGGGTGTGAGCTGTCAACCCCCACCAGTTCCCTTCTCCCCCTCTCTGCGGGTGAGAGGGGGTCTGGTTGAAGTTATTTATTGCCAAGCTGATCTGACCTATTTGGATCCTCACATGACAGTCATGACAACATACAGTGTAACAATATAAGCTAAAAACATACAGTGTCCTAACGAGATTTTGTCATGGGTCCAAAAGTTCATTTTAAATCCATGTATTACTTCTCTTTTGTCTTCCTCTCATTTGGTTCATTCCAATTTCAAACGTTTTCTCTTGAACCAGATTTATACGTTCATCTTTCTCATAAAAGCAATCATAGGATAACTGAGGTAAATTAAATTAGCGTTTGATATGAGATTTCTACTTCCTTATTATGATGCCAGAGAAGATGATTAACCCTATAACTTAATTAAGTAAGTCTTTTAACTTTCTTACTTCCTAATTGGATAGTTGGAGTACAACAGAGAGTAAATACTGAGAGTTAATCACTATTGCTGCATCCCAAATGACACCCTATTCCAATCATCTCCACATACTCATTAGAGGTAGTTAAGATTTAAGGTTGATTTTGAGTTCTCCAGGAGTCCAGGAGGTCCATAGCAATACAAGTATTTTGCACAACACCTAACCTTGAATGTGACCATATTTAGCGTTTCCTCCATGCTTTAGCAGAGCAGCCCTGACAGTAAAAAAAGCTAACCTTAATATCGAAACAGATGGAGAAGTAGTGGTTGCATTTGGACAGAGAGAACCAGAGGCTGGCAGTGTAGTACAGGGACTCCAAAACGCACACTAGCCAGAGCTCAGTATGTTAGAGACAGCTGGGTAGTGGGTAGTTGTACGACTGAGTCCTACGGTGCTCAGTATATTAACATAGAGACAGTCAGCTAGTACTGCCATGGAGAGAGAGGTTAGCCACTATATTAACATAGAGAGAGACAGCGCTGGAGCAGTCTGCCAAAGAGTGAGCAGAGAGCGAGAAAGAGAGAGAGAGAGAGAGATGAGCTGTCTTCACGGCGACTGTGTGCATACGTGTGTGTGACAGCTCCCAAAGCAGCCGGCGAGCGTGAATGTGAGGAGGAATACAGAGAGGTGCATTATGGTCCCAATCATTGATCGCTTCCTCCCAGGGGGCTGATGTCAGACCCCCCCAAACATATGAAGGGTTAACCCCTGACACGCCCCAGCATCCTCTGTTTTCAAAGCCCTCTAACTCCGGTCATCTGGCAGTTGAGTTGCACATCCGATAGTAAACTTTGCTTCGGTGTTGGGAAACTTGAACATATCGTGTTGAGTATATATTTAAGGTAGGGTGTCAATGGAAAATACTAAATCTGAATCTGTCTGTATCTGAAAGGTATCGAAAACGAGACATTGTTTCTGCGGGTAAATTGTCACATTCAACGGACAGGAGAAGAAATAGGATCTCTGAGAGATAATGCTGTCCATTCATTCTGTATCCACCAGTTTTTTCTTTCAGTGTTGGGCAGTCAAGTGGCTAACAGTGTGGAGCGGTGACAGGCTGTGTCCTCACCTCCCCCCTCCTACCCATCACACTCTCCACACCCACCCCGCCTCCACCACACCCCATCCGCCAAACCCCTTTCCCCCTCGCAGCCACGAGGCTGACGCTAATGTGACACCCTTGAAATAATTAGCCACAAACGCACTGCTGACTGCAAACAGCTCGCGCCCCTCAGTGGACTGTCACTAGTCATTAGTCTGGACCCACAGAGAGGACAGGCCCACGAGACGAAGGGTAGGGGGAAGGGGGGAGGGGCAAATGACCCTACCATTATTACCGAGGATGGAGGGGAAGGGAAGCAACAGATCTTGAAGATATAGCGGAATATGCATGGAGATATAGGTTTTCCTCTGTCTCTTTTTCTCTCTGCCTCTGTTTCTCTCTCTCTCCTTTTCTCTAAGGAGTAACCCTGCCGTTTGGATCTAGGCCCGTATTTATAAAGTGTTTCAGGTTACAAGTGCTGATCTACGATCAGGTAAATGTAATTTTTTTCATTGTGATATAGAATGCAGAACTGGTCCAAAATCATCACTCCTAGAGACGGACATGTCAGGTGTGCCTGTTGTTATCATTGGCCCCCTCTGGTGGTCTCTTCTTACAATATCTAACACAGGCACACCTGACCTTAGACAGCCTTTCTTCAATACCGTTATTCAATCCCTAACACACAAACCCCTAGCCTGGTCCCAGATCTTTTATTGCGGCCTATATAGTCTGATTGGTACCTTAACCTCTGACTGCCATCTAAAACAGGCCACTTCGCAAATGGCACCCTATTCCCTATGTAGTGCACTACTTTGGCCAGGATCCGTGTACTACATACAGAATAGGGTACCATTTGGGATGCCGACAATATTAAAGTTTTCACTGCTCAATAACCACATCATGCAAAAGTTTAATCTGCGCGAGAATCTATTTCTGTCAAGCTGGTGAACACAACTCTTTAGTCACGAGAAAGGGGGTTGCATTATTTGACACCTATTCTTCACACACGGACCTGTCCACAACAACACATGCTCTAGTCGACCTATCACAAATCCCCCATTCAGTAAGCATTCATGTAAGGTGGCCATATTAGGACATCCTCAGACTCGGCAGCCTCAGCCTTACCAAAGATAGCTTGGTAGGCTCAGGACCATGTCACAGGCACATATGGCGAACCCATCCCTTAATTTATTGTTAGAGTACCTGAAACCGGAGCAGTATTACCACAGGTTGTCATAGACCACTGGTAACTGTACTAATTGGGCTCAGACCAGCAGAGGGAGAGAGAGAGAGAGATACGCTGTGGCTTTATCCAGTCTTATCCTGAACCACGAAACCACAGTGCATGACACCCCTCCATGCTCAGAATAGATATGCCTATTCACTCTCATCGCAGAGATTTGACAAGCCAGACTGCTCCCACTGTGCAACAAGACCTCCTCTCTCTCTCTCTCTAATGTCTCTCTCTCTCTCTTTCAATCACCCACCCTCATTTCCCCTCTCCCCATCTTTTCACTCTGCCTTTCTCTCACAATCTTGAAGTTATGCTTGTTCAAATTGGAAAGTTCAACCAGCCACAAAGGACCTAAATGAGAGCGAGGGGACCTTGTATTGTTCAAAGACTCCAATCAAGTTCCAAAGCGATAAAGCTGAATTAAAGTCAGGGCAGGTGAGAGAGTTTAAATGGATAACCTCAAGTCTTGGAATATGGCACTGTCACTAATACATGCTTAACATTAATATTTGATGTTAAGGGATAAAGGGGGCCACTCAATGAATGGTGGAATGAGGCTCTGATGTGGTTCTCATTCTTCAGATACACACACACACACACACACACACACACACACACACACACACACACACACACACACACACACACACACACACACACACACACACACACACACACACACACACACACACACACACACACACACACACACAGTCAGGTAAAGGTGTCCCAGTGGTGATCTGTGAGAGGCCCTCAGTTCAAACAGATCAATATGACACTGGCACGTCCCTCCGCCAACCAGGAGAAAACAATTAGAAGCCATCGATTCTGTGCCAGTCCCAACCATGAATATGCATGTGTCCTTGACCTTCCCTTGGAGAGAGAGAGAGAGAGACCAGAGAGAGGGAGAGAGAGGGAGAGAGGGAGAGAGAGAGACCAGAGAGAGAGTGACAGGTGATTTTTTTCTCTTCCATCTAGGTAATTTTTACTCCTTCATTCTCAAAATCTTTAAATGTAGCTAACAACCATAATTGTTACATCTTAAAAGCATTGCGTGTACACTTAGAGTTAGGGGTAACTTAAAGAACCCTGGGGATTCTCGAGGAACCCTGGAGTTCCTCGAGGAACCATTGCAGTCAATGGGTTCATATTTGCACCTTTGGCTAGTTGAGGGGTTCTCCGGAGGAACCTTTAATGTCAATATAACAAAGGGTTCCAGGAAGAACCTTTGTGCTGGCGTATGCGGAGCACTTTGAATTTATTTCGCAGTTGGATTGTGGTGCTGCCAAACTCAGAAGAAGGTAAAAAAAATATGTGGTTTTCGGTGATGGCTTTAGGGGATGGCTAGCAACTTGTAAATAATGATCCATTCTTTTATGAGTGCTATTTTAAGGTTGAACACTGACAGTTTTGTAGCTTCAATAAGGCTTATAGAGGTGTATGAGTTCCTCAAGAGCCTATGCAAATCCCAATGTTGGAATAGTTAACACTTTTTTACGATATGTAATCAACAATGTTAATATTATTAATATTATAGTACAATGTGTAATATGCATACATATTTAAGGATATTGTTTTTTGCCGTGTACAGTACAAACTTAACATGATGAACAGGAAATACATTTATTCTCATGGGTAGCCAAAAATAACTATCTGAAAGACGCGCATCCCAAAAAGCCTCGCCTACAATCTTCTGATAGGCTGCCGCCGCTACAATACCTTATTAAAAAGGTTAAGATTGAACCCCTCCCATCACAAAAAGGTTACTGTTTGAACCAACCCACTGGGCACAGACGTCAATAAAATGTCTATTCCACATTGGTTTTTCACGTCATTGCAGTGTAATGACGTGTAAAGAACGTTGATTCAACCAGTGTGTGACCAGTGGGTATCTTTTTAACCTGAGGTTCCCCCACAGTGGCACTCTTTTGAACCCCAAAAGGTTATTCTTGGCTCCTTTACTTTTAAGTGTATTGAACAAGTTGCTCACTGCATGAAATTCACTACACTTTTTAAGCGTTTGTGAAACACACTGCTATTTCAACGCCTCTAAAATATGTATTTGAAAACCGCTGCTCTTTTAAAGCCTGTTGTAGAGATCCCCAGATCCTTCATTGGGAGCAGCCGTCCCCTTGAGCTGCCTCTCCTTCTGCTTAGTGATGGCACAGACAGGGACATCTGCATTTTAGCACAGCCAATCTGCTTTTCCACACACACACACACACACACACACACACACACACACACACACACACACACACACACACACACACACACACACACACACACACACACACACACACACACACACACACACACACACACACACACACACACACACACACACACACACACACACACACACACACACACACAGAAAGACACAGGCACATACAGCCCCTCTCTGCACTGACCTGACATTACTTCATCCTGTGGCCAATGCCAAAGGACGTGACAGGTCAACCCTGGCCTGTGTCTTGTCAACACGTCACTTACCATTAGCATGGTACGGCTAATGCAGAGGGGTCATGATGACAACTGTCAACAGCCTGGTTTAATTAGCCACCCCATAACGTATGGGCAGGAGTTCATTCAGAGCCGTTATGGCGATGGATGTGTATACGGTTTACCCAGTGTGTTTGTTAAAAGAACATCTGTCCAAGTACACACTTGGGGAAATGTGTTATAAGTGGAGGTGTGTGTGGTGGTACATGTGTGTGTGTGTGTGTGTGTGTGTGCTCGCACGTGCGTGCGTGTGTGTTTGCGTGTGTGCCTGTGCATGTGTGCGTGTGTGATGTTGTGTGTACGGAGGTGTGTATGGGCAAAATCTGAGAGATGTCAGTGTATAATGGACATGTGTGTGTGAATCAGTGGATGTTCATCATAGGAGGAAGGGAAGGACCATCCTCCTCAGTGAATTAAAAAAACGAGTGAAATTTTTTAAAACAGATCATTTTTAGATAAAAGTACACTAAATATATTCACGTCACTAAATAATTTATAAAAACACCCTGTTTTGCAATGAAGGTCTACAATAGCCTCAACAGCACTCTGTAGGGTAGCACCATGGTGTAGGCGGAGGACAGCTAGTTTCTGTCCTCTGGAAACATTGACTTCAATGCAAAACCTAGGATACTTGTGGTTCTCACCTCCTTCCATTGACTTACACAGTAATTATGATAACACCCGGAGGATGACCTCCAACCTATCAGAGCTCTTGTAGCATGAACTGACATGTTGTCCACCCAATCAAATGATCAGATATTTAATCTAGTACTGAAAGCATAAGATACAGCTAGCTAGCACTGCAGTGCAGTGCATAAAATGTGGTGAGTAGTTAACTCAAAGAGAGAAAGACAATAGTTGAACAGTTTTGAACAAATTAATTTATTCAAAAAGGAAGGAGACGCAAGAGAGACAGATAGAGAGAGAGAGAGAGAGAGAGATCTAGCTATATTTAATATTTGTTTCACTTTCACTTAATTGGCTAGCAAATGCAGCCTGCTCTCTAGTTTAGTCTACTCAAACAACCAGCTCAAACAGAGAGGAATGCTATGTTACCTAGCTGGCTATGACTATTAAACTCTAGAACTCTTTCAAGTCAAGGTAAGCGTTTGGTTTAATTAATTTGGGCTCCGGTCTAAGACACTGCATCTCAGTGCTTGAGGCGTCACTACAGACACCCTGGTTCGAATCCAGGCGGTATCACAACTGGCCGTGTTTGGGAGTCCCATAGCGCGACTCACAATCGGCCCAGCATCGTCTGGGTTTGGCCGGTGTTGGCCATCAATGTAAATAAGAATTTGTTCTTAACTGACTTACCTAGTTAAATAAACGTTTTAAAAAATAAAACATTTGTAGCCACCGGGGCCCACCAGTGTAACTGCTAAACTGCTTGCTAACTGTGCACTTTATTGAATAATTGTAGTGGGTTTATTAACATGTTAGTTCTAGTAGCTATGTTGTTGACTTGACGTTAGCTAATAGGTTGACAACGATGTAGGTTGTGTGTAGCGGTTAGCGTTTATGATATGAAGGTTTGGCTTGGAAATGTTTTTTTCGCCTGGTCACAGACAGCTGATGTGTTGTGAACTGAAGTCCACAAGTGAAGGGAAAAGCTGAGAGGAGGAGAGTGCGTAGATGCAAGAAGGAATTATACAACGATCTGGCTGCTAAGAAAGTGAACTGCTTTTGCATGTGATCAGGGGTGTATTCATTCTGCCGATTCTGTTGAAAAAAGTTTCTTAAACGGAAGCATACCTGAATTTGTCGAATACAAACTCTCATTTGTAATGGTTGGACTAATGATTACACCCTAGATCAGCTAGATGCAGGCAAGATTGTGCAAGGCGGTATTGGATGTGTTAATGTCTGTCACCTTGATCACTCAAATGTCTCTCAACCTGACCTGTTGAGGGAGGGGGGGGGGGGGGGGGGGTGATAGTAAATGAAAACTGAAACGAAAAATAATCCACCCCAAAAAAATACAAACTGAAAAAAAAATGAACAAACCTGTTTGAAAATCAAAAACTACTCTGAAATTACACTCGTAATTACACTTCGTTTTTAGGAAGCAGTATGTTCTAAATAGTATGTAACACGATTAGTATACAGTATGCAGTTTCAGTAAGTACAGTGAACAAAAATATAAACGCAATATGCAACATTTTCAAAGATTTTACTGAGTTACAGTTCATATAAGGAAATCAGTCAATTGAAATGAATTAATTTGTCTCTAATCTATGGATTTCACACAACTGAGAATATATTTTGTCACAGATTCCTTAAAAAAATGTTAGGGGCGGGGATCAGAAAACCAGTCAGTATCACCATTTGCCTCATGCAGCATGACACATCTCCTTCGCATACAGTTGATCAGGCTGTTGATTGTGGCCTGTGGAATGTTGTCCCACTCATCTTCAAAGGCTGTGCGAAGTTGCTGGATATTTTGTGGGGAACTGGAACACAGTGTCGTACACGTCGATCCAGAGCATCCCAAACATGCTCAATGGGTGACATGTTTTGTAATTATGCAGGCCATAGAAGAACTTTCAGCTTCCAGGAATTGTGTACAGACCCTTGCGACGTGATTTTTAATCAGCTCTTGTTTTCGATAACATTGACTATCATTGCATATATCTGGTGTTTTTGAGCCGCAGATTTGCAGATTGACTGACAAGTTAACATGTTTTGGTTTGGCTAGCTAGCTCGCTAATGTCCTTGTTTGAAAAATGCATCTGGACACACTACCAGCTTTTTTTGTTTCACCTGGCAGCCAATTCCTGATCTTTTGAGAACATCCTTTGAGAAGTGGCCTGGAGTGTGAGAGCAAGGTGAGATAGTGGAATGCTGCAATGCTGAGACAGAGGGCTCGTAGTGAGGACAACTGGCTACTATTCCCGAACTTTGTGTGGGAGCTTTTTTTGCGCCAAGAGCTGCTGAGGCATCACCCAAGTGGGTGCTACACAGAGTGGAGGAGGAGACCTCCAGTGGCTATAAGAGTCAGGCTGGTTCCCAGACTTGCCCTCTAGGAGATCATCAGCAGACTCCATCACCATCATCTACCATCGTCTGCATAGCCGCGGGAAGTAGGGATGCTGAGGGTGCTGCAGCACATTGTTCATAAAAAAATATGAATAAAAAAAGAATAATCCTAAAAAAATAAGAATAATTATTTACTAATCCTGTAATAGCGGACCGATATAGCTGTCTATAGCGCATGCAAAAAAAAAATGTTTGGACATCAAATTGTTACATTTCTTGCGGAAATCGACCCGGTACTACTGTTCACTAGGTGCATCTACATCATCTTGCTGAGTCTACCTTTAAACCTAGCCTAACCTATGGCCTGACTCATCACCGTATGCATTACTGCCCGACAGTGGCAAGAAGTGACATCCCAAAAAACACACAAAAAAGACATAAAACAAAAATGGCTCCTAGCCTCCCACACACAGGCTACATTCTGTACAACACTTGAACTAAATTATATAAAAATGACATCGATTTTTATTACAAATCTTAAACTAAATGAAAACGAGTAAATCAGATCTGAAAACTAAACTTGTTATTTTTTTTCATCTTAAAACAAATAGAAATAAAAACAAATACAAAAACACAAAACTATAATAACCTTGGTGTGTGGAGTCTGTCAGACTCCACAGCAGTGCATCATCCCACTCGCTTTGTGTGGCTGTCCTATCCTCAGCTGCTCTGTGTGATGTGTGTGTGTGTCAGGTCAGTACCAACCAGCCATCCCTGCTCCTGTTCAAAGGCCACATCCCACATCCCTGAGCTGACACTGGCACAAAGCTGTCCTCGTCACACTGATGGTCCCCGGGAAAGTCAGAGTAGGATGGCGTGACTGTCACTAGCCTGGTCACAAAGCATTTACCTGCTGACAGCATTCCAATTAGTCCAGGGAATGTTGTTACTGGATATAGGGAGGGAGAGAGAGGGGGAGGGATGGAGTGAGGGAGAGAGTGGAGTTAGAGTGAAAGGATGGGAGGGGGAGAGGATAGGAGATAGAGAGCTTTTCAGGACAGTGGTTTTCAGGACCATGGACAACTCCAGGTAGCTAGCTATTTCCATACTATTTCAAATCAGCCAATAACAGCAAATATAATATAACACATTGCCGTTGAACAACGTTTTTCATCCATAGAATCTCCATCAACAGTCCTGTGTGTAGGCCGGCCCAACTCCCAACCGCTCCTTTATCAATACTGTATGCAAGAGTTCCTTTGTGTCTTCTTAGGAATGCTGCATTATCTCACCATCCCCCTCGTGTCACGTCTCTGTGAAGCAAGTGGTGCTGTTGTCTTTAGATCCTGTAGGTTTGACATCTGATTGGAAGTTAACTCAACAGAAATGCTATTGGTTACAACTCAGATTTTGAATCTAAACATGGTTGAGCGGTTATAGGGGGGTCTCAGATGCATTGCTCTTTCTCTTTTTGTTCCTGGCCTGTTCTGGTGAGATACACACTAAATAGTAGGCATTTGGCATGTATGTAGGCATTTATAATAGTAGGCATGTATGTGACATTTTGAAAATTGAGAATGCTTTCAAGGCCAGAATGTCATACTCATTTCGGCTTTTCATCTAGTAGAATTCGCTGCACACTACTGAAGAAGAGAATCATCTTTCGAGACCCACGTGTGACTGACAACAGCTGATAATCAGGTGAGGCAACGCGCTGTTCCAAAATGAACGAATGGCGGGAATCAACGCATTTGCGCATTAGATTACGCATTCTCGGTACGATGAGCCAAGTATGCTGATATTTGCTGCTTATTGCATTCGTTTTTACTAAGCAGTATGTTCTAAATAGTATGTAATACGATTAGTACACAGTATGCAGTTTTAGTAAGTACACGGAACAAAAATATGAACGCAAACATGCAACAATTGCAAAGATTTTACTGTTGCAGTTCATATCAGGAAATTAATCAATAGGAATACATTCATTAGTCATAGATAACTTTTTTTTTAAAGTAGGGACTGGATCAGAAAACCAGTCAGTATCTGGTGTGACCCCCATTTGTCTAATACAGCACGACACATCTACTTTGCATAGAGCTCAGGCTTTTGATTGTGGCATGTGGAATGGTGTCCCACTCCTCTTCAACGGCTATGTGAAGTTTCTGGATATTGGCGGGAACTAGAACACGCTGTCGTACACGTCGATCCAGAGCATCCCAAACATGCTCAATGGGTGACATGTCTGGTGAGTATGCAGGCCTTAGAAGAATTGGGACATTTTCAGCTTCCGGGAATTGTGTACAGATCCTTGCAACATGGGACCGTGTATTATCATGCTTAAACATGAGGTGATGGCGGCGGATGAATGGCATGACAATGGGCCTCACGATCTCGTCATGGTATCTCTGTGCATTCAAATTGCCATCGGTAAAATGAAATTGTGTTCGTTGTCCGTAGCTTATGCCTGCCCATACCCTAACTCCATTGCTACCATGTGGCACTCTATACACAACGTTGACATCAGCAAACCGCTCGCCCACACAACGCTGTCTGCTATCTGCCCGGTACAGTTAAAAACCGGGATTCATCCGTGAAGAGCACACTTCTCCAGCGTGCCAGTGGCCATCGAATGTGAGTATTTGTCCACTGAAATTGGTTACGACGCAGAACTGCAGTCAGGTGAGGACGATGAGCATGCAGATGAGCTTCGCTGAGAGAAATGTTTCAGTTGTGCAAACCCAGAGCTCGCTCAGCTGTCCGAGTGGCTGGTCTCAGACGATCCCGCAGGTGAGGAAGTCCTGGGCTGGAGTGGCTACACGTGATCTGAGCTTGTGAGGCCGGAAGGAGGTACTGCAAAATTCTCTAAAACTACTGTACGTTATGGTAGAGAAATTAACATTATATTCTCTGGCAACAGCTCTGGTGGACATTCCTGCAGCATGCCAATTGCACACTCACTCAAAACTTGAAACATCTGTGGCATTGTGGTGTGTGACAAAACTGTACATTTTAGAGTGGGCTTTTATTGTCCCCAGCACAAGGTGCACCAGTGTAATAATCATGCCGTTTAATCTGCTTCTTGATGTGCCACACCTGTCAGGCGGTTGTATTATCTTGGCAAAGGAGAAACGCTCACAAACAGGGATGTAAACAAAATAGTGCACAACATTTGAGAGAAATACCTTTTTTTGTGCATATGGAACATTTCTGGGATCTTTGACCTCAGCTCATGAAACATGGGACAAACACTTTACATGTTGCATTTCGGACACGGCCAGTCTCCCTCTCTTTCCTTCCCATGGCCTGTTGGGGCATGGCCTTGACTTCTCTCGCCCTCTCTGATCATGCCTAGATTGTGAATACTATGTTAAAGAAAAAAAAGAAAAAAGCACCACCTCAACAGATGTAAAGATATCGCGTGTTTCTATATTTTGTAGTAAAAAAGACAGAGGAAGATAAGTGCTTCCAATGACAACATCTTCCAATTGGTAGACAATTAGTGGGAATTTAGTAGGCATAACTCATAATTGGTTAAAATTGCATGATGCACACCGAGGATGTCATTGGAAACGCTTATCTTCCTCGATATTTATTATTACAAAACATAGAAAGGCAACATTTTCACATACTGTATGTTGATGTTGGGTTGGTGCTGAAGAGGATCAATACGAAATTGAGACATGTTGAAATGTCAGTAATCCCTTGCAATTTACAGTTGAAGTCGGAAGTTTACATACACCTTAGCCAACTACATTTAAACTGAGATTTTCACAATTCCTGACATTTAATCCTAGTAAAAATCCCTGTCGTAGGTCAGTTAGGATCACCACTTTATTTTAAGAAGGTGAAATGTCAGGATAACAGTAGAGAGAATTATTTCTTTCAGTTTATATTTCTTTCATCACATTCCCAGTGGGTCAGAAGTTTACATACACTCAATTATTATTTGGTAGTATTGCCTTTAAATCGTTTAACTTGGGTCAAATGTTTTGGGTAGCCTTCCACAAGCTTCCCACATTAAGTTGTGTGAATATTTGCTTATTCCTTCTGACAGAGCTGGTGTAACTGAGTCAGGTTTGCAGGCCACCTTGCTCGCACACGCTTTTTCAGTTTTGCACACACATTTTCCAAAGGATTGAGGTCAGGGCTTTA
This sequence comes from Salvelinus fontinalis, assembly GCF_029448725.1. Lineage (NCBI taxonomy): Eukaryota > Metazoa > Chordata > Actinopteri > Salmoniformes > Salmonidae > Salvelinus > Salvelinus fontinalis. The sequence goes on along the minus strand of NC_074678.1, from coordinate 48,106,114 downwards.
TGATGGCCACTCCAATACCTTGATTTTGTTGTCCTTAAGCCATTTTGCCACAACTTTGGAAGTATGCTTGGGGTCATTGTCCATTTGGAAGACCCCTTTGCGACCAAGCTTTAACTTCCTGATTGATGTCTTGAGATGTTGCTTCAATATATCCACATAATTTCCCCCCCTCATAATGCCATCTATTTTGTGAAGTGCACCAGTCCCTCCTGCAGCTAAGCACCCCCACAACATGATGCTGCCACCCCCGTGCTTCACGGTTGGGATGGTGTTCTTCGGCTTGTAAACCTCACCCTTTTTCCTCCAAACATAATGATGGTCATTATGGCCAAACAGTTCAATTTTTGTTTCATCAGACCAGAGGACATTTCTCCAAAAAGTACGATCTTTGTCCCCATGTGTCACGATCGTTATAATGAGTAGACCAAGATGCAGCGTGGTATGGTTCCATCCTCTTTATTTTGAAGTAAAACTCAAAGAAAACAACAAATGCAAAACGAAACGTGAAGCTGCTATAGTGCTCACAGGCAACTATACATAGTCAAGATCCCACAAAGCACAATGGGGAAATGGCTGCCTAAATATGATCCCCAATCAGAGACAACGATAAACAGCTGCCTCTGATTGGGAACCATACCAGGCCAACATAGATATATAAATCACCTAGATAACCCACCCAAGTCACACCCCGACCTAACCAACATAGAGAATAAAAAGCTCTCTATGGTCAGGGCATGACACCATGTGGCTTTTTTATGGCAGTTTTGGAGCAGTGGCTTCTTCCTTGCTGAGCGGCCTTTCAGGTTATGTCGATATAGGACTCGTTTTACTGTGGTATAGATACTTTTGTACCTGTTTCCTCCAGCATCTTCACAAGGACCTTTGCTGTTGTTCTGGGATAGATTTTTACTTTCCGCACCAAAGTACGTTCATGTCTAGGAGACAGAATGAGTCTCCTTCCTGAGCGGTATGATGGCTGCGTGGTCCCATGGTGTTTATACTTGCGCACTATTTTTTGTACAGATGAACGTGGTACCTTCAGGCATTTGGAAATTTCTCCCAAGGATGAACCAGACTTGTGGAGGTCTACAATTTTTTTCTGAGGTCTTGGCTGATTCCTTTTGATTTTCCCATGATGTCAAGCAAAGAGGCACTGAGTTTGAAGGTAGGCCTTGAAATACATCCACAGGTACACCTCCAATTGACTCACATTATGTCAATTAGCCTATCAGAAGCTTCTAAAGCCATGACATCCTTTTCTGGAATTTTCCAAGCTGTTTAAAGGCACAGTCAACTTAGTGTATGTAAACTTCTAACCCACTGGAATTGTGATGCAGTGAATTATAAGTGAAATAATCTCTCTGTAAAATGACTTGTGTCATGCACAAAGATGTCCTAACCGACTTGCCAAAACTATAGTTTGTTAACAAGAAATGTGTGGAGTGGTTGAAAAACGAGTTTTAATGTCTCCAACCTAAGTGTACGTAAACTTCCGACTTCAACTGTATGTCTATGCCTTGTATAATGTAATAATACAGTTATAATGATATTAAACATTTTTGCTTTTGATAGACAATTCTCAGACCTTTCTTCGTAGTTTATTCCTTCAACTCAACAATAATCCTGCTTGCACATAGCTTAATCATTTTTATGGAGTCAGATATTTCGTTTTAATAAAATGTAATAGTTCCTATTAATTGCATAGTCTTATCACGGGTCACATGTGTGGTATATATAATACTCATATATGATAAATAAGACTTCGCTACATGTGCAGCTCAGCGCTATAAGTACAGCCACCTGTGTCACTACCTGAAGGGAACCCTCCTACTCTTTATCCAAATGGAATCCATCATGAGTCACTAACGACATCATCCAACAGAAAACCGCCTTCCTCTCATTCAATCCCTCAACTAATTCTCACACATTCTTTGCTGTGTTGACAGTGTGTGTACCCTGATTCTTATAAGGCAGTCATTGCCTGCATCCCAAATGGCACCACATTCCCTATTTAGTCCATTCCTTTTGACCAGAGCCCTATGACCCCCATAGGGAATAGGGTACCATTTGGGGCACAGCCATATGGTTCCTCTTTTCCTCTGCCCCCTGTGGGAGCTAGCCCAACTGTGACAGATACTCAGTTCCAAACCAAGCAGAAGAGAAGACTGGCCCAGCATTGAGATCAATAGTGAATTAGCCAGTAGACTGGCTCTGTGGTGGGGTCGGTGGCGGGGCCTGCTGATCCCTGCTCCCTTCTGGCTCACGCTGCTACAGGAGACACCAGAGGGGCATAACGACAACAGCAAGGACCTCTGGGCATCCGTGAGTCGTTCCACTGCTGCGCTATTGATATGTTACTTAACTGGTTTATAGAACATGGGTTACAGTGTCCATACAGTGTTCCAACTATAGGACATGGGCTACAGTGTCCATACAGTGTTCCAACTATAGAACATGGGTTACAGTGTCCATACAGTGTTCCAACTATAGGACATGGGTTGCAGTGTCCATACAGTGTTCCAACTATAGGACATGGGTTACAGTGTCCATACAGTGTTCCAACTATAGGACATGGGTTACAGTGTCCATACAGTGTTCCAACTATAGGACATGGGTTACAGTGTCCATACAGTGTTCCAACTATAGAACATGGGTTACAGTGTCCATACAGTGTTCCAACTATAGGACATGGGTTACAGTGTCCATACAGTGTTCCAACTATAGAACATGGGTTACAGTGTCCATACAGTGTTCCAACTATAGGACATGGGTTACAGTGTCCATACAGTGTTCCAACTATAGGACATGGGTTACAGTGTCCATACAGTGTTCCAACTATATGACATGGGTTACAGTGTCCATACAGTGTTCCAACTATAGAACATGGGTTACAGTGTCCATACAGTGTTCCAACTATAGGACATGGGTTACAGTGTCCATACAGTGTTCCAACTATAGGACATGGGCTACAGTGTCCATACAGTGTTCCAACTATAGGACATGGGTTACAGTGTCCATACAGTGTTCCAACTATAGGACATGGGTTACAGTGTCCATACAGTGTTCCAACTATAGGACACGGGTTACAGTGTCCATACAGTGTTCCAACTATAGGACACGGGTTACAGTGTCCATACAGTGTTCCAACTATAGAACACGGGTTACAGTGTCCATACAGTGTTCCAACTATAGGACATGGGCTACAGTGTCCATACAGTGTTCCAACTATAGGACATGGGTTACAGTGTCCATACAGTGTTCCAACTATAGAACATGGGTTACAGTGTCCATACAGTGTTCCAACTATAGGACATGGGTTACAGTGTCCATACAGTGTTCCAACTATAGGACATGGGCTACAGTGTCCATACAGTGTTCCAACTATAGGACATGGGTTACAGTGTCCATACAGTGTTCCAACTATAGAACATGGGTTACAGTGTCCATACAGTGTTCCAACTATAGAACATGGGCTACAGTGTCCATACAGTGTTCCAACTATAGGACATGGGTTACAGTGTCCATACAGTGTTCCAACTATAGGACATGGGTTACAGTGTCCATACAGTGTTCCAACTATAGGACATGGGCTACAGTGTCCATACAGTGTTCCAACTATAGGACATGGGTTACAGTGTCCATACAGTGTTCCAACTATAGGACATGGGTTACACTGTCCATACAGTGTTCCAACTATAGGACATGGGCTACAGTGTCCATACAGTGTTCCAACTATAGAACATTGGTTGCAGTGTCCATACAGTGTTCCAACTATAGAACATGGGTTACAGTGTCCATACAGTGTTCCAACTATAGGACATGGGCTTCAGTGTCCATACAGTGTTCCAACTATAGAACATGGGCTACAGTGTCCATATTAGGACAGCCTCAGTCTCAGCAGGAGTTTAGGGGTCAATTTCGGGGCTTGAGGGCTGGGCAGTATGTACTCCATAGGTTTTTGTCTCAGCTCGGCCTGGCACTAACTGACTCAATTAACCAATTAAACATGGACTTCAGTTTAGACAATTACATTATTTGAATGAGGTGGATTAGAGCTGGGCTGGGACAAAAGCCTGCACATTATGTGGTTCTAAGGGACCTCTGCAGTGGTTCCAACCCCCCCCTGCCCAGTTCAGTTATAGTGGATTGTCGAAGAGGAAGAGGAGGGGCCATACTCTCTATGACATCATCCTACCCATCATTCTCTCCGAGTCTGAGCTGCAGGTGTGAGCGAGTACTCCACTAAACTAACCTTACTGTTCATCATCACCTTCCCTGATCCCACAGCACGGGGATCTAGAGGATAAGACAACTTACCACTTGAAACTATGTGTGTGTGTGTGCGCACGTGAGTGAATGCGCGTGCACGCGCCCGTGTGCGTAATGATTAATGAGCGAGAGGGCCTGATGGATTGGCCCGATCACTAGAGGGACACCACGGCGAACACTACGAGCAGACAGCCACACCCCTCACGTCACACACACACACACTTTGCCTTCATTTTAATCCAATCCATTACAAAAGAGACTTTTCACGTGGTTTGAACAAACACGCAGAGCACCAACCCCTAGTGCATTATACCAGCCCATTCATACACCTGAACCCCTCTCCTGTCAGTCCACAAACACAGCTGTAAAATGGACATGGATATGCGACCTGTAGCAGCAGACATCATCTTTATCTATATATCAGGATGGTTATATGTGATGATGAAATTGGATATATATCCATGCCTGGAGCTAAGAGCACAGAGATAGGTTAGGGTTATAGGGAATGTGGATGATTCCTATGGGCATCCTCTGTGCAATGTCTATTTTTTACATGTTGGCTTTTTTTGTTGTTGCCTTCCTGTTATGTTTCGCTATCTCCTGATTATCATCACTTACTGTATTGTTCAAGTGGACCTCTTCCAGACGCTGGATTTTCTGAAATACTCAAAATCTCATTCGCAACCTCCAATCACACACACGCGTGTACACATGTACACACGCACCTGCGCACACTCACACACAAACACAGGCCAAAATTGCCTTTTTACAAGTGAGGACTGGTAAATTGTCTAAACTTGTCAGAATTTTAGTTGGTTTACTGTTCTTGTGAGGACTTCTGGTTCTTACAAGTATAGTAAAACTTGTACACACACACACACACACACACACACACACACACACACACACACACACACACACACACACACACACACACACACACACACACACACACAATGCATCCAATGCATTCGTTCAATACCCCCAGCAGTAGTCAGATAAGGTACTCTTATCAAGAGGGGATGGGGGCGAGGGGACGGCTATCTGTGTGATAATGGTTTTCACCAAATCCCTGCTCTGTCACAGCCTGCGTCCCAAACGGTATCCTATATAGTGCACTACTTTTAACCAGGGTCGATAGGGCTCCGGTCAAAAATAGTGCACTAAATGGGGAATATGGTGCCACTTGTGTTGCATCCTAAAATGTCTGGTTGGAGAGCATTAGTAATCTCTCTTCTCATCAGTCTTTTTTGTTGGAGCACGCCACCGGATTTCTCTGCCAAACTATTGTTGCAGGCCTGGAGAAGTCAACCTCAATCTGATAGGCCTTTGTCTTATTCTCCCCATCGCTGATTCCTGCCCAAGCTATTGATCGCAAGTCCGTCCCGGTCCTCATCACATTGGTTTGTGTGTGTATGTGTGTGCGTGGACCCCAATATGAAGGATTGGAAAAAGGCAAGCAAAAGAAGCCACTTGAAATCATTGTGACACAGCCCTCGCTTCCCCCACACCTCCTCACCTCCTCCTCCTCGTCTGCACCTCCTCCCAGACAGCAATGTTGTCTTCCCCCTCCTCTTCCACTCCTCCCTTTCACCTCCTCCCTCTCTTCTTCTGCACCTTCCAGACATCGAACGCCTCCTCCCACTCACACTCCTCCTACACTTCCCCCTTCTCCTCCTCTTCCTCCTCCTCCTCGTGTCTGTCACTCCTCTGTAATTATGAGAGGTGAGAGTAATGTGTCTCAGTATGAATAGGATCGGGGGCCTGATTGTGATGTATAGTGTTTCATTACCATGTCCGGGGCCGGGTGACCGCGGGCTTCGCCATGTAGGAAATCCTATTTAGGCCCTCATTTAGGTGGCTCCCCGTCCCGCCTGATAGCAATCACACTCTGTAATTGTGTGCAGGGCCTGACAGAGTGGGACTCAGACAACAGAGCGAAAGAGAAGGAAGGAGGGAGAAAGAGAGAAAAGGAGAGAGAGAGAGAGAGAGAGAGAGAGAGAGAGAGAGAGAGAGAGAGAGAGAGAGAGAGAGAGAGAGAGAGAGAGAGAGAGAGAGAGAGAGAGAGAGAGAGAGAGAGAGAGAGAGAGAGAGAGGAGAGAGAGAGAGAGAGAGAGAGAGAGAGAGAGAGAGAGAGAGAGAGAGAGAAGAGAGAGAGAGAGAGAGAGGAGAGAGAGAGAGAGAGAGAGAGAGAGAGGAGAGAGAGAGAGGAGAGAGAGAGAGAGAGAGAGAGAGAGAGAGAGAGAGAGAGAGAGAGAGAGAGAGATGACACCATGTCCACATAGGTACATTAATCCATCTGTCTCTTGGATTTGAAGACGCATTTCAATGCATTATGGGAGAACATGTTTATAATGCAATAATGCTCGACAAGGCTTCATTTCGTCATGATTTATTATTTAGATATAATTTACTACATGTAGAATGTCACAGGTATGGCATGATTTTGGTGTACATCCGGCCCCCATTTGGCCTCCTCACTCATTCCAGTTTTAATACGCACATCGCTAATTGGGAGGAGAGATCCCGTTAACTCAATAATTTAGATTTATGACACAATCTCTGGCAGATATTACACATTTCCGTCCCGATTTCAGGACAACAACTAACCAGCCCTCTAGCAATCAATATTTGCACATTTTCCATGTCTAAGTTGTTAACTAGTTTAGTATTTCATTAGTACCATTTTTCCAGACATTTATGCAGATCTGACCGTGTGTGTGTGTGTGTGTGTGTGTGTGTGTGTGTGTGTGTGTGTGTGTGTGTGTGTGTGTGTGTGTGTGTGTGTGTGTGTGTGTGTGTGTGTGTGTGTGTCTGCGTGCTTGTGTGTGTGTGTGTGTGTGTGTGTGTGTGTGTGTGTGTGTGCATGCTTCTAGTGCTCCTAGACCAGTGGATAATGGCTGTCTAATTGACTCATTTAAATGCTGCTTGCCTGCAGGAGGCCCTTTGCATTAAATGTTTGATTGCCCTCGTATTTAACATCATTACTCCCATCCTCTCTTAATAAGGACTTTATGAGGCTTTCTTAAAAGTCAAAGTATCCCCATCTCCCTCTCTCTATTCGCTTGCATAATTAATTTGAATATTCAAAAATATGGAAATGAAGAAGCTCTCTGTATTAGCATAATGTTCATTATTCCATAGTATGAGAGCCTAATTAGAAGCAAACCTTTGTGTTTTTGAGTTTTGGGTTCATGTGAGCAGAGGCAGGGGAGGTTTTCTATGGCTGCATCCCAAATAGAACTCGATTCACTACAAAGTGCTATGGGCCTTTGTCAAAAATAGTGTACTACTCTAGTACAGTATGTAGGGAATTTGAAATAGGACATTGGTCACCGGTCACGGCTCATCACCCCAGGTCAGTGTGGCTGCTCTCTGCTCAGTTAGTTTATGACTCCTAAACTAGGTCCAGTTTAACGATACTGTAGGAAACATTACGTCCAATAGCATTGATTGATTGACATTTACGTGTGGGTAAACTAGAGTCTCTCAGCTATGGAGGGATCCAAAGAGGTTAATCAGATATCCACTTTACTGGGGTGTTGAGCACTGAATTTAGGATGTATGGTGCTATGGAATGCATGCTCACACCAAGAACATACCTATGAAAGACAAAAATGGTTGTGTGTGTGTGTGTGTGTGTGTGTGTGTGTGTGTGTGAGAGAGAGAGAGAGAGAGAGACCACAGCACTTTACCCCACAGTTCCTTGTAGTACTTCTTACACTGTACATATGAACAACAATTTTCTTTGTCTAAATGACATAAATTGGACTAGAACAGGATCATTAATAGAGTTGTAAAGTAGGAAAAGGCAAAAACTTATCCAAGATTCAAAGTGATCCTCTTATTCACCAACTCCTCCAGTCTCTCTCCTCGGCGCTAATCTCTGGTGGGTCTTACTGTGGATTCTTACCGGTCCTGGGCGACAGTGTGTCAGGCAGTCAACCATGGTGTCTGTGGATCACACACACACATACACACTCACAGTGTGGAAGGCAGAAGTCTGTCAACCATGGTGTCTGTGGAGGAACAGCTCAGTCTGGGGGTATCACAAAGCCTCCCCACGCACACCGCCTGGGATCATCCCTGACCCTGCACAGTCACATGGTGCATGTATCCAGGCACAAATACAGAGAGACACAGACACACACACTCACACACACGCAAAGCTGCAATGGCTTAAACCGACAATGACCAAATTCAAGGTGTGCGTTTGGTTAGGACCCTAGTTAGTAGCTGGGTCCTTCGGTGCCTTTTGAGAAGTGTAACTTGGTCAATTAGTTTTTTTTACCTAATTGAACAATCTTGTCTTAAAGAGCACATGTTCAACTTAATAAAAAAACATTTTCCCATCTCAAGAGGTTAAATTTGAAAAAAGACTATAGTAAAAGTGCCTATTAAGTGCAAAATAAAGTAAAAGGGTTGACCGTAACAGGGTTGAACAATTCATGTTATATCAGCCATAAATCCCCTTGCGACTGAGGGAATGGAAGCTTGTTGCATGCAACATGGAGGGGAGATTGAATGCAAGCTTAATTTTGATTTATTTTATTGTTGTTAAAACATTTGTAGCCTGTCTATGGGTAACAGGGTTGACGTGTTCTACCCCACCACCTCAGTTTTCCACCACAAAACACCAGAACATGGCAAAAAGGAGTGGAACCAGCTCACATGCTTTTAAACTATGATTTGACTATTAGATGTTCAATGTTTCCTTTGATCAAAATATATTTTTTTAATGAATAATTTCACCATATTAAAAGTTCAGTTCACGTAACAGGGTTGACCTTAAAATGAGGGACAGATGTAAATGAACATGAAATAAATAATCATCTTCAGAATGACTTTGTGAAAGCAACAAAATACCTAGGGCTTTACAATGACGGTGGATACCTGGAAAAATGTTATGGTTAATTGGGTTTAATTCTTCCTAGAAGTCACAGAAGGTGCACGGAAGGGCATGTCAAAATGTAACATTTTTGTCTTGATTCAGATTGATTGAATTCTCCATGTGGTCTATATTAAAGGGCACTTCATTTAATATAACATCCTTTAACAATTCTATATTGGTGCACACACACAGTCTTCCCTATACGCACTTCCTGGTTTAAGAGCATTTGTTAAACGACTATAATGTAATATGTGTGTGACTCTGACACTGCCAGCTTATGAGGTTGTAAGGCAGTGAGACATGAAGCCTTACCTCTCCTTCACTCCCTCTCTCCTTCCTTCCCTCCCTCCCTCTCTCCTCCTCTTCTCCTCTCCTCTCCATGCCGCTGCGCGCCTCGCTGCCTCTTAGCCACGGGATCAGCTGCAGCCCCTAATGAAACGTCAGTCAGGTAATTGAGGCTTCGGTGGCTGCCGGGTGGCCAGGCAGACAGACAGAGCCACTATCCCAAATAGCACCATATTCCATATGTAGTTCACTACCTTTGACCAGAGTCCATACGGTTCTGGTCAAAAGTACAGCACTATATAGGGAACAGGGTGCCATTTGGGACGCAACCTGGGTGATGGCACAGGAACGCTAGCAAGCCTAGCGAGACGCTACCTTAACAGTAGCAACTCCCAGAGTTTAGCATTACCACCAATTCACAGGCTACTGACTCGGTAGGGTGGAAAACATTGCATTTAGGTTGAGGGGACGCCATTTTGATAACAGTTCCTTTGCCTGCGTTTGTTAGAAATGTGACGGACAGGTAATTCAGGTGAATTTGTTGAATTGTCCACCACAGCCGTTCTTAACCCACCGGCCACAAAAGAACCTGACAGGTAAAATCCTGCTGAGGCTGTCCTATTATGGACACCATAAACAGGAAAGGATGAAACAGACGGGGTCAAAGGTTACCATCCTCGCCGTGACACTGTTATTGCACCCTAGAGTGATGTCACTGCGCCTGCCATGGCTCTGCCAGAGACGCGACCCGAGGAGCGCCCAGAATGAATTATGGGTAATGTTTAATTCCCTTCCGTGACAGCCGCCGAGCCACATGGTAAATTGGATTTTGGGGAATTGCGCTGAAGCAGGTAAAGAAGACGTGCCGCGTTGCCTCCCCTTTGTCAGGTATTGTTGAGAGCCTTCTCTATCTCTCTCTGACAAATCAAATCAGCTCTCTGTGTGCGGGCTGTTGATGGGACAGGGCAGTGGAGGTCTAACCTAATCTCATCTATGGTCAGGCTCCAATCAGGGCACTGCCTTAACGGGTCAGACTGGGATGCCCCCCGTGACACTCTTCCTCTCTCAGCCTCTGGCTAACACACACAAGGAAGCATGCACACACATGCGTGCAAGCATTATCGCACGCACGCCTGCAAGCGCACACACCTTCCACATTCAACGAGTGTATCAACCAAGTTTGGTTTGGACTATATCTGGACTCCTGTGTGAGGAAGTCGATCTTTCCATGACACTCCAAAGGTGACCCTATCAAAATGTCCTACACTCTATTCAGTCACAGGCTCCCTGGTGATAGAGTTCCAGGGGATGAGAAGTCTACTTTTAGAGTCATTCACTCCTTCCTCTCTCCACGCCATTCTCTCCTACCATGTACTTAGGGCACAAATGTAGGGAGACTGTTGAAAGTGGACAGAGGGGTTAATACTTAGCTGTCAGCACTACTCTTGACTGGTGATTGGGAATGTGTTGTGTGCTATAGCTTGAGCCTTATCCATGGGCTAAAAGCAGTGGAAATTACTTCTCATTCCAACTGTACGCCCTTGGGCGATTCTTGCGATTATGCCCGTCTAAGAATTCAACTACATCGCTGTAAAGTAGCTCATGAAACGAGTTGAACTTCAAACATATAAAAGCACAATTAAAAGTTTTTTCACCCAGGTGACTCAGCTAGGAAGGGGTGGAAGTCGGAATGACATTGGACAGAGACATGGAGAAATGGGGAACGGCTATAGGGTAACACAGTACATACACTATAAAGCACCCTTTGTTGTAGCTTGGATATCACATATGATGGAATTCAATGTGCTTATCACACGTTGAAGAAGTTCTCATCCCACGTGGCCAAGGAGCTCTATTTTCATGTTCTCCAACAGATGGAATCACCTGGAGTTTGCTAAACATCACTGGCACTTGGATAGAGTGGTGTTTGTCAGGCCATGAGACTTCCCGAAAATGCATCTTCTCACGAAAACGTCTGTAGCGTCCGAACGGTTTGTAGCATCCGAACACTAATGTGTCTCCTCGGTGGAAAGCTGAGACTCTCATGAACACGGTGGTGTTCTCTGTTTCGCTCTAGGACGCCCACAAGCCTCACAAGACTTATCTGAAGGTACCCAGTACCAGTTTTAAAAAAATGAATGGAAGTACGGTATATATGGAGATAGTTTAGTGCCTAAAATAAGGGGATAAATACATGTTAAAAACAATAAAAATAGATATAGGACTGACAATTCAGAACAAACTTAATTTTGATTTGTTTTTGGACTATCTGTTGTTCCATGTAGTGAATCTGTTATTCAATGCGTTTCTATTGGCTAATAGCAGTAATGTGAAATTCAATGTTTCGTCCAATACTTTGTTTATACAGTATATGTTAGTGATGCCTTCAGGGGTCTTCAATTCAAAATCAAATTGCTAAATAATTCTTTGTATATCAGAACTCAGAATAAGACCCAAATGCAGACAGTTCGAATCACAGAAGTTTATTTACAAAACAGGGGGCAGACAAACAACCGGTCAAGGGCAGGAAGAATAGACAGAGGTTTAATCCTTGACACATGAAAAGTGGAATGTATACGGAGGGTGCAGGGCAACAGAAGACGAACAGCAGAGGGGCTAAGAATCTTAGAGATAGGGAAAGGGTCGATAAAACAGGGGGAAAGTTTGCAGGACTCCACCCGGAGGGGCAGATCCCGGGTGGACAGCCATACCCTCTGCCCGAGACGATACCGGGGAGCCGGGGTCCGGTGGCGGTACGCCTGTCGTCGATACCCGGAGGTGGTCTTGAGAAGAGCAGACCGGGCTCTCTTTCGGGTACGGCGACAGCGGCGGACGAACATCTGGGCCGAGGGTAAGCTGACCTCTTCCTCTTTCTCAGGGAAGAGTGGGGGCTGATAACCGATCGGACACTCGAAAGGTGAGAGACCAGTGGCTGAGCAGGGGAGGTTGTTGCAGGCGTATTCCACCCACACGAGTTGCTGGCTCCAGGTGGTGGGGTTGGCGGAGACGATGCAGCAAGGAGTTGTCTCCAGGTCCTGATTGGCTTGCTCCGACTGGCCGTTAGATTGGGGGTGAAACCCGGAGGACAGGCTGGCCGACGACCCAATGAGTGTGCAGAACGCCTTCCAGAACAGGGACGAGAACTGAGGACCATGGTTGGAGACACCTGCGTGTGTTTTGACACTATATAAACGAGTAATCCTGCAGTGTTTGTGATTATACCCTGGTGAAGACAGCTTGGCTGTCGAAACGTTGGATATTACATTTTTGCATCTGAGCTCCTATAGTGTGCGGCTCTTCTTTATTTTCAAGGAGACCATGTCCAACAGAAGTCCATGGATACGGAAGACATGCTGCACCATGAGCTGGGCCGTCTCCTTGGCTGAGGGTAGCTTGGGGAGGGGAATGAAATGGGCGCCTTTGGAAAACCTGTCCAGCTCCGTAAGGATAGGGGTGTTGCCATCAGACGGAGCGAGACCAGTGATGAAATCCAGAGATATATGTGACCAGGGCTGGTGAGGGACAGGAAGTGGTTGAAGGAGGCCAGCAGGAGCTTGTAGAGGAATCTTATTCTGAGCACAGACAGTGCAGGCAGCAACGAACGCGGAGACGTCAGGGACCATGGTGGGCCACCAAAAGTGTTGTCAAACAAAGGCCAGGGTCCGACGGGAGCCAGGGTGACAGGCAATTCCAGGACAGGGGAGCGGGCAACGTCTGGGACAAACATCCGGCTAGCTGGGTCCGGCTAGGAACACTGTGCCTCACAGACCTTGTTATCTATTCCCCAGATGAGTACAGCCGCCAGACACGAGGTAGGAAGTATGGTCTCTGGGTCCAAGGGTGAAGCAGCGGGGCTGTAGTGGTGGGAAAGCGCATCTGGCTTACGTTCTTGGACCCCGAGCGGTAGGAGATGGTAAAGTTGAACCGACTGAAAAGAAGGGCCCATCGAGCTTTCCTGGAGTTGAGACGGTGCAGAGATATTCCAGGTTCTTGTGATTTGTCCACACAATGAATGGATGTTCCTCCCACTCTAACCAGTGCCTCCAGTTCTCCAACACCATCTTCACCGTGAGTAGTTCTCGATTTCCCACATCATAATTCTTCTCTGTGACGTTAAGACGATGGGAGAAGAAGGCGCAGAACACTGGGACAGGACAGTCCCGACTCCGAATTCCGAAGCGTCGACCTTTACCACGAACTGACGGGACAAGGCCGGATTAATTAATATTGGAGCTGTGGTGAAGGGGTGTTTAAGGTCCAGGAACGCCTGGTCAGCAGCTGGAGACAACGTGAACGGAACCTTGGGAGAGGTGAGGGCTGAAATGGGGGAAGCCAGGGTGCTGTAACCCCTCGATAAAACGGTGATAGAAATGGTAAAATCCCAAGAAGCGCTGCAGCTGCACTCTGGACGTGGTTTGAGGCCAATCCACCAACGCTCTCACCTTTTCGGGATCCATCGGTACATTACCAGCAGCGATGATGTATCCAAGGAAGGAGATGGTGGAGCGATTGAATTCGCATTTTTCTGCTTTCACAAAAAGCTGGTTCTCCAGGAGAAGCTGGAGGACTTGTCGGACATGGAGAACGTGTTCTTGAGCTGAGAGGGAAAAGACGAGGATGTCGCGGAGAACATTGTTAACCAGTGCCTGGAACACAGCAGGAGTATTGGTCAGACTGAATGGCACCACCAGGTATTCGTAGTGACCGCTAGCCATGTTGAAGGCTGCATTCCACTCGTCACCTTCCCGTATCTGCACCAGATGGTAGGCATTCCGCAGGTCCAACTTAGAGAAAATGGTGGCACCCTGAGCGTCTCGAAAGTCGAGGCTATGAGTGGTAGCAGGTAGCGGTTCTTAACCGTGATGTCACTGAGGCCCCGGTATGCTGGCGGGGAAAAGCAGAAAGACAAATACAACCTGCAGCCAGGGAGTCCTCAATGTACGTTTCCATAGCCTTGGTCTCTATACCCAACAGTGAATACAGCTGTCCCCGGGGTGGTGTAGTGCCCAGGAGAAGGTCTATCACGCAGTCATAGGGTCGATGCGGAGGAAGCGAAGTGGCCCGGGCCTTACTGAGTACCTCCCAGAGGTCCTGGTACTCCGCCGGAAAGGCGGAGCGGTCCGAGGCTTCTTTCGAGCCCATAAGAAGATGTCCCGGAGCAGGCTGCGCCGACTTCAGGCATTGAGCGTGGCAAAATGGGTTCCAGCCCATGATGTCCATGACATTCTAATTGGCCCCAGAGTCAATGAGTGCCCGGAGAGATTTATACTGGTCGCCCCACCGCAGGATTGCATGAGGATGGGTACGAGTAAGGGGAGACGGAAAATTCTCCATATGGCCTACCAGTGTACTCGTACCTACTGATTTACATTTACATTACATTTACATTTACATTTAAGTCATTTAGCAGACGCTCTTATCCAGAGCGACTTACAAATTGGTGCATTCACCTTATGACATCCAGTGGAACAGCCACTTTACAATAGTGCATCAGATCTTTTAGGGGGGGGGGGGGGGGGGGGGGGGGCGCAGAAGGATTGCTTTATCCTAGGTATTCCTTGAAGAGGTGGGGTTTCAGGTGTCTCCGGAAGGTGGTGATTGACTCCGCTGTCCTGGCGTCGTGAGGGAGTTTGTTCCACCATTGGGGGGCCAGAGCAGCGAACAGTTTTGACTGGGCTGAGCGGGAACTGTACTTCCTCAGTGGTAGGGAGGCGAGCAGGCCAGAGGTGGATGAACGCAGTGCCCTTGTTTGGGTGTAGGGCCTGATCAGAGCCTGAAGGTACTGAGGTGCCGTTCCCCTCACAGCTCCGTAGGCAAGCACCATGGTCTTGTAGCGGATGCGAGCTTCAACTGGAAGCCAGTGGAGAGAGCGGAGGAGCGGGGTGACGTGAGAGAACTTGGGAAGGTTGAACACCAGACGGGCTGCGGCGTTCTGGATGAGTTGTAGGGGTTTAATGGCACAGGCAGGGAGCCCAGCCAGCAGCGAGTTGCAGTAATCCAGACGGGAGATGACAAGTGCCTGGATTAGGACCTGCGCCGCTTCCTGTGTGAGGCAGGGTCGTACTCTGCGGATGTTGTAGAGCATGAACCTACAGGAACGGGCCACCGCCTTGATGTTGGTGGAGAACGACAGGGTGTTGTCCAGGATCACGCCAAGGTTCTTAGCGCTCTGGGAGGAGGACACAATGGAGTTGTCAACCGTGATGGCGAGATCATGGAACGGACAGTCCTTCCCCGGGAGGAAGAGCAGCTCCGTCTTGCCGAGGTTCAGCTTGAGGTGGTGATCCGTCATCCACACTGATATGTCTGCCAGACATGCAGAGATGCGATTCGCCACCTGGTCATCAGAAGGGGGAAAGGAGAAGATTAATTGTGTGTCGTCTGCATAGCAATGATAGGAGAGACCATGTGAGGTTATGACAGAGCCAAGTGACTTGGTGTATAGCGAGAATAGGAGAGGGCCTAGAACAGAGCCCTGGGGGACACCAGTGGTGAGAGCGCGTGGTGAGGAGACAGATTCTCGCCACGCCACCTGGTAGGAGCGACCTGTCAGGTAGGACGCAATCCAAGCGTGGGCCGCGCCGGAGATGCCCAACTCGGAGAGGGTGGAGAGGAGGATCTGATGGTTCACAGTATCGAAGGCAGCCGATAGGTCTAGAAGGATGAGAGCAGAGGAGAGAGAGTTAGCTTTAGCAGTGCGGAGCGCCTCCGTGATACAGAGAAGAGCAGTCTCAGTTGAGTGACTAGTCTTGAAACCTGACTGATTTGGATCAAGAAGGTCATTCTGAGAGAGATAGCAGGAGAGCTGGCCAAGGACGGCACGTTCAAGAGTTTTGGAGAGAAAAGAAAGAAGGGATACTGGTCTGTAGTTGTTGACATCGGAGGGATCGAGTGTAGGTTTTTTCAGAAGGGGTGCAACTCTCGCTCTCTTGAAGACGGAAGGGACGTAGCCAGCGGTCAAGGATGAGTTGATGAGCGAGGTGAGGTAAGGTAGAAGGTCTCCGGAAATGGTCTGGAGAAGAGAGGAGGGGATAGGGTCAAGCGGGCAGGTTGTTGGGCGGCCGGCCGTCACAAGACGCGAGATTTCATCTGGAGAGAGAGGGGAGAAAGAGGTCAAAGCACAGGGTTGGGCAGTGTGAGCAGAACCAGCGGTGTCGTTTGACTTAGCGAACGAGGATCGGATGTCGTCGACCTTCTTTTCAAAATGGTTGACGAAGTCGTCTGCAGAGAGGGAGGAGGGGGAGGAGGATTCAGGAGGGAGGAGAAGGTGGCAAAGAGCTTCCTAGGGTTAGAGGCAGATGCTTGGAATTTAGAGTGGTAGAAAGTGGCTTTAGCAGCAGAGACAGAAGAGGAAAATGTAGAGAGGAGGGAGTGAAAGGATGCCAGGTCCGCAGGGAGGCGAGTTTTCCTCCATTTCCGCTCGGCTGCCCGGAGCCCTGTTCTGTGAGCTCGCAATGAGTCGTCGAGCCACGGAGCGGGAGGGGAGGACCGAGCCGGCCTGGAGGATAGGGGACATAGAGAGTCAAAGGATGCAGAAAGGGAGGAGAGGAGGGTTGAGGAGGCAGAATCAGGAGATAGGTTGGAGAAGGTTTGGGCAGAGGGAAGAGATGATAGGATGGAAGAGGAGAGAGTAGCGGGGGAGAGAGAGCGGAGGTTGGGACGGCGCGATACCATCCGAGTAGGGGCAGTGTGGGAAGTGTTGGATGAGAGCGAGAGGGAGAAGGATACAAGGTAGTGGTCGGAGACTTGGAGGGGAGTTGCAATGAGGTTAGTGGAAGAACAGCATCTAGTAAAGATGAGGTCAAGCGTATTGCCTGCCTTGTGAGTAGGGGGGGAAGGTGAGAGGGTGAGGTCAAAAGAGGAGAGGAGTGGAAAGAAGGAGGCAGAGAGGAATGAGTCAAAGGTAGACATGGGGAGGTTAAAGTCACCCAGAACTGTGAGAGGTGAGCCGTCCTCAGGAAAGGAGCTTATCAAGGCATCAAGCTCATTGATGAACTCTCCAAGGGAACCTGGAGGGCGATAAATGATAAGGATGTTAAGCTTGAAAGGGCTGGTAACTGTGACAGCATGGAATTCAAAGGAGGCGATAGACAGATGGGTAAGGGGAGAAAGAGAGAATGACCACTTGGGAGAGATGAGGATCCCGGTGCCACCACCCCGCTGACCAGAAGGTCTCGGGGTGTGCGAGAACACGTGGGCAGACGAAGAGAGAGCAGTAGGAGTAGCAGTGTTATCTGTGGTGAGCCATGTTTCCGTCAGTGCCAGGAAGTCGAGGGACTGGAGGGACGCATAGGCTGAGATGAGCTCTGCCTTGTTGGCCGCAGATCGGCAGTTCCAGAGGCTACCGGAGACCTGGAACTCCACGTGGGTCGTGCGGGCTGGGACCACCAGGTTAGGGTGGGCGCGGCCACGCGGTGTGAAGCGTTTGTATGGTCTGTGCAGAGAGGAGAGAACAGGGATAGACAGACACATGGTTGACAGGCTACAGAAGAGGCTACGCTAATGCAAAGGAGATTAGAATGACAAGTGGGCTACACGTCTCGAATGTTCAGAAAGTTAAGCTTACGTTGCAAAAAATAAGAATAAAATACAAGATCTTATTGACTAAAATGATATAGTACTGCTGGCTGGTGAAGTAGCCTGGCTAGCAGTGGCTACGTTGTTGAAAGTGAAGCTGGCTAGGTAACCTCGACAATTTCACTAAATTTCTCTAAACTACACAATTATCATGGATACAAGGACAGGAAAGACAACTAGCTAACACTACGCTAATCAAGTCGTTCCGTTGTAATGTAAGTTTCTACAGTGCTGCTATTCGGTAGAAGTTGGCTAGCTAGCAGTGTTGGCTAGGTAGGAGGACGGCAGCGCGGCAGGCGAAAAATAGCTGGCTAGCTAACCGATAATTACTCAAAGCTACACAATTATCTTAGATAAAAAGATAGCAAAGAAAACTATGTAGCTAGCTAACACTACACAAGTCAAGTCGTTCCGTTGTAATGTAATCGTTTCTACAGTGCTGCTAATCGGTGGCTAGCTGGCTAGCTAGCAGGGTTGACTACGTTACGTTAGGGCGAGAATACCTGGCTAGCGAACCTCAGCGAACCTTGATAACTACACAATTATCACTGATACAAAGACGGCTATGTAGCCAGCTAAGTAGCTAGCTAAGATCGAACAAATACAAATCAAAGATAGCAAAGACAACTGTGTAGTCAGCCAACACTACACTGATCAAGTCGTTCCGTTGTAATGCACTCGTTTCTACAATGCTGCTATTCGGTGGCAAGCTGGCTAGCTAGCAGTGTTTGGCTACGTTGCGTTACGTTAGGGCGAAAATAGCTGGCTGGCGAACCTCAATAACTACACAATTATGTTTGATGCAAAGACGGCTATGTAGCTAGCTAAGATCAAACAAATCAAACCGTTGTACTGTAGTGAAAATGAAAATCAGACCGTTGTACTATAATGAAATGTAATGAAAAGTTTATACTACTATTCGGTAGACGGTGGACGTTTGCTAGCTGCTGGGCAGATAGCAGTGTGGACTACGATAGACGACGGAATACGATAATTACGCAATTATCTTTTATACACAGACGGCTAAGTAGCTAGCTAAGAAGAAATTGCTAAGGTTAGACAAATTAAACCGTTGTACTATAATGAAATGTAATGAAAATGAAATGAAATTTATACTACCTGCAGAGCGAATGCAAATGCGACCGCAAATGCGACCGCTCGCTCCAAACCGGATGTATTTTAATGGACAGGTAGACATGTAATGACCGGTAGTGCTGCAATACAGACAACTCTTGATATTAGCTCTGCCGAGTTGCATCGGCTCCGGAAGAGGCGAGTCGGCACACCTCGGAGACTCTCAGGCGAACTCAGGAAAACCTCGGATTCTCTGAAGCGTAGACGCCGGGGACTTCCGCTTTTCCTCAGAGGCGAGGTGGTATCCTTGGGCGAGCGAGTGGGACAGGAAGTAGATCTCTACCTCCTATGTTCCCGTAGCCGCCCATCGATCCGGATGGTCTGGGCGATGAGTGAGTCGAGATCCGTAGGCAGCTCTCAGGCTGCGAGCTCGTCTTTAACCTCCTCCGATAATCCGTGGAGGAACGTGTCGAACAGGGATTCTGGGTTCCAGGCACTCTCGGCAGCCAACATAGGAAAATCAACAGCATAGTCTGCCACACTGCGGGAGTCTTGACAAAGCTGGAGTAACTTCCGGGCAGCCTCTCTCCCGGACAACGGGAGAGTCCTCCAGACTGAAGCATATGGCAGATTGTTGTTCCCACACCGCCGTAGCCCAAGCAAGGGCCCTCCCAGGCATCAGCATTATGAGGTATGGGGCTGCAGCTCGAAGATGAGGGAACACAGAGAGTGATACACCCAACAGGTTCCTGACTCTCTAGCAAAGCATTTCGGAGGAGTTAAGTGGAGTTCTCGGGAAGCCGGGGTTACTGAGGTGTTACTGCTGACAGAGAGGTTACTGAGTGGCTGGGAGGTTACTGTCATGGCTGGCGACAGTAACCACCTAACATACAATCCACGGAAGTCTGCTGGGGCAGTCATGGCAAGTTCGTACTATCAGAACTCAGGATAAGACCCAGATGCAGACAGTTTATTTTCAAAACAGTAGGCAGGCAAATGACAGGTCAAGGGCAGGCAGAGGTCAGTAATCCAGGGCAGTGTCAAAAGGTACAGAACGGCAGGCAGGCTCAGAGTCAGGGCAGGCAGAATGGTCAAAACCGGAAGAACTAGAAAACAGGGACTAAAGCGAGCAGTTGTACCGGAAAACACCCTGGTAGGCTTGACGAGACAAGACGAACTGGCAACAGACAAACAGAAAACACAGGTATAAATACACAGGGGATGATGGGAAAAATGGGCAACACTTGGAGGGGGTGTGTAGACAAGCACAAGACAGGTGAAACAGATCAGGGTGTAACATGGTATTTCTATTCCATATGTTAGCTTAGAACCCCCACAGTCAATTCTGCTCATCTTAATAAAATATTTCACTAATTTCATATTGTGTATGACCACATTGTATAGGTATTTATCATGGTAGGAGACATGAGGTCAATAAACACTTTTGTCCATTCGCAGGTTAATTGAAGGGAAATAGGATGGAACAGAGCTTGGCCGCAGAGATTTGTGTTGGGAAAAATGAGATCGAGAAAATGTAACACACCACCTACAAAACCTAATGTAACCAGCAGAGGAATCCACCATCTTCAGACAAGAACAGCCCTTCTATATCACTTCCTGTAATACCTGTCTGCATCCCAAATGGGACTCTATTCCCTTTATAATGCACTACTTTTTACTAGAGGCCTTTGGTCAAAAAATGGTGCACTATATAAAGAGCATAGGGTGCCATTTGGAATGTGACCCTCTTCTGTCTATGTCTTTTACCAGACGTCTCTCCTCTTAACTCTGTGTTCAATCATGCCTCCTCGCTTCCCAGTCATAGCTTGTTCAGCCGGCACAGCCATGCAACAGTGACATATAGCTACGATTATCCAGGATACAGTTCAATTATGATAAACCCTCCTCACACCTCTTAGGCCCTGATTAAAGGCGTAGTCCACGGGTTGATAAAGAGATCCCATCTGCCTCCCATCACCTAACAGCCATTGCTGTTAGATTATAAACCACTCTGCCATAGAGTTCTGCCTCATGCTTTTCACATCACTGCCACACACGTGGACACACACACACGCTCGCGCACACACACATACTGGAACAGAGGAGCGTGTGGTGTAGCTTACAGCTGATCCAGATGGATTTGGTTGGGAGTCTTTATCATTCACACATGAGTAGCGAGTCATCCCACCTACCCATCTTCGACCTGTTTTTATTAATATATATTTTTTATTAATATCATGTCTGTGTTTATACTCTACACTCGCATGCGTGTGCACGCACACACCACACATGCATGCACACACACACACACACCTTCTAGATCTCAGAAGCAAAGTCACTCTCATAGTAGCAGGTTTGATAAATGGATGAGCGGTGATGAAAAGAAGATATCAAAAGAGCATGAAAGGAGAGAGAGGAAAGGAGAGCATTAATCCAACATGAGCCTAGCGCTCCACTGAATACAGGGGGATGGAAAGAGAGAGAGAGAGAGAGAGAGAGAGAGAGAGAGAAAGAGAGAAAATAAGAAAGATCGCTTCTCGTCTGTGTTCCGTCAAGGGAGAAATTACACATTTACGGAGGTTTTTTCAAGCGGCGAAGGGTTCCATAGATCAAAACCAGTGGATTTACGAGCCAATTTTCAACATGAAATATAGACACCAGGAATCCATTTACCCATGTTTACCCGCCTCTCACCACCTCCCACGCTCAGGGATGAAGTTTCCCCTAGGTACAGATCAAGGATCACACCCCCCCACCCCCTCCCTAACCGTAACCATTAGTGGAGAAGATGCCAAACTGACCCCAGATCAGCACCTCAGGGCAATGTACACCTCCTTCCACTGAAAACAGCTTGTGAGTCCCTCAGATATGCTCTCGCCTGTCCAACTCCAGCAGGTTCCTCCAAATTAAAAGCATATGGCATGATTACAAACACACGCACGCACAGTTAGAAATAAACCATTCAGATGGTATTTACAGTGCATTCAGAAAGTATTCATACCCGTTGACTTATTCCACATTTTTATGTGTTACTGTAACGGCAGTCTAAGTCATCCTCCTCATCGGACGAGGAGAGGCGAGAAGGATCGGACCAATATGCAGAGTGGTTAGTTTCCATGGTAAATTTAATAGACATGAAAACAATAAGCGATACAAAATAACAAATGAAACTACCGTAACAGTCCCGTGTGGCGAAACACTAACAAGGAACAAACACCCACAAACCACACGTGAAACCCCGGCTGCCTAAGTATGATTCTCAATCAGAGGAAACGTAAAACACCTGCCCCTGATTGAGAATCATACCAGGCCGAACACAAAAAACCCAACATAGAAAACACACATCGACAACCCACCCCAACTCACACCCTGACCATACTAAATAAATACAAAATAAGGGAAAATAAGGTCAGGAACGTGACAGTTACAGCCTCAATTCAAAATCTTGCCATAGATTTTCAAGCCGATTTAAGAAAACTGTAACTAGGCCAATCAGGAACATTCAGTATCGTCTTGGTAAACAACTCCTTGTGTTTCAGGTTATTGTCCTGCTGAAAGGTGAATTTGTCTCCCAGTGTCTGTTGGAAAGTAGACTGATTTTGCCTGGACTTGGCTCTTTTCCATTTATTTTGATCCTAAAAAGACTCCCTAGTCCTTGCCAATGACAAGTATATCCATAACATGATGCAGCCACCACCATGCTTGAAAATATGAAGAGTGATACTCAGTGATGCGTTGTGTTGGATTTGCCCCAAACATAACGCTTTGTATTCAGGACATAAAGTTCCTTTTTCCTTTTTTTGCAGTTTTACTTTGTATTTGTATTTATCAAGGATCCCCATTAGTTCCTGCCAAAGCAGCAACTACTCTTCCTGGGGTCCAAACAAATGATAGAAAAAAGAAAAAAAAATCAATAAAACAGTACATATAACATTATTACACCACTACATATCTAAAATACAACATTTATAATAGCACCATACATACACATGTATAGAGTGCATGCTCTGGTGTGTGTGTGTCTGCGTGTGGGTCTCCTCACAGTCCGCATTGTTCCATAAGGTGTCGTTTAAAAAAAATCTGATTCGACTGCTTGCATGAGTTACTTGATGTGCAATAGAATTCCCTGTAGTCATGGCCCTGTGTAGTACTGTACTTTTTCCAGTCTGTTCTGAACTTGGGGACTGTGAAGAGACCCCTAGTGGCATGTCTTGCGGGGTATGCATGGGTGTCTGAGTTGTGTGCTAGTCGTTTGAACAGACAGCTCTGTACTTTCAACATGTCAATACCTCACACAGAGACAAGTAGTGATGCTGTCAATCTCTCCACCACTGTGAGCCAGGACAGATTAACATGCATCTTGTTGTTCTCTCCTTGAACATTTAAGCCCAGCCGTGCTACTCTATTCTGGGCAAACTGTAATTTGCCTATGTCCCTCTTTGTGGCACTTGATCATATAACTGGGCAGTAGTCCAGGTGTGACAAAACTAGGGCCTGTAGGACTTGTTTTGTTGATGGCAATGTCAAGAAAGCAGAGCAACGCTTTATTACGGAGAGAACTCTCCTCATCTTAGCTACCGTTGCATCAATGTTTTGACCATGACAGTTTACAATCCAGGGTTACACCAAACAGGTTAGTATCCTCCAACTGCTCAATTTCCACATGATTAATTACAAGATTTAGTTGAGATATAGGGTTAAGTGAATGATTTGTCCCAAATCTAATGCTTTTAGATTTGGAAATATTTAGGACTAGTTTATTACTTGCCACCAAATCTAAAACTGACTGCAGCTCTTAAGTGTTGCAGTGATTTCACTTGCTGTGGAGGGCTGACACACAGGCTTTATACAGTGGCAGTGGCAGGTCATTAGTAAAATAATTTTAAAAAATTAAGTAAGAGGCCTAGACAGTTGCCCTGGGGAATGCCTGACTCTACCTGGATTATGTTGGAGAGGCTTCCGTTAAAAAACACCATCTGTGTTCTGTTAGATAACTTTCGATCCACACTATAGCAGGGGATGTAGAGGCCATAAAACGTACGTTTTTGCAGCAGCCGATTATGATCGATAACGTCAAAAGCTGCAGTGAAGTCTAACAAAACAGCTCCAATTATCTTGTCAATTTATTTCAGCCAATCATCAGTGCCCTACATGTTGAGTGCACTTTCCTATAAGCGTGCTGAAAGTTGATTCTTTGTTTACAAGGAAATAGCATGGTATCTGGTCAAACACCATTTTTCTAAAAGTTTACGAAGGGTTGGTAGCAGGCTGATTGGTCAGCTGTTTGAACCAGTAAAGGGTGCTTTGCTATTCCTGGATAGCGGAATGACTTTTGCTTCCCTCCAGAACTGAGGGCACACATTTACCTGTAGGCTTAGATTGAATAGACGGCCAATAGGAGTGGCAATACAGTTCACTATCATCCTCAGTCATTTTCCATCCAAGTTGTCAGACTCAGCTTGTCATTGTTGATAGACAACACATTTTTTTGAACCTCTTTTACACTCACTTTACAGCATTCAAAATTACATTTGTCTTTCATAATATTTTCAGTTATTCATGGATATGTAGGTTCAGAATTTGTTGTTCGCATGTCATGCCTAAACTTGCTAATCTTGCCAATGAAAAAAAAATATGTTTAGTAGTTGGCAATATCAGTGGGTTTTGTAATGAACAAACCATCTGATTCAATGAATGATGGAGCTGAGTTCAACCTTTTATCCAAAATGTCATTTAAGGTGCTCCAAAGCTTTTTACTATCATTCTTTGTGTAATTTGTTTCATAATACAATTTCTTATTTTAGTCACATGATTTCTCAATTTACAGTACATTTGCCGATCAGCTGTTGTAACGATGTGCGCTGAGAGTCGGGAAGCAAATTCAGTGAGTGAGTGTTTTAATAAACACAACACAATACAAAATAAGAAGCACGGACAGACATGACACAGGAACAGAAACAATAACGCTTGGAGAAGGAACAAAAGGGAGTGACATCTATAGGGAAGGTAGTCAGAGAAGGGATGAGTCCAGGTGACAGGTGTGCGCCATAACGAGCAGCCTGGTGACCTAGAGGGAGCACAAATGACAGTACCCCCTCCGACGCGAGGCTCTAGCCGCAGGACGCTGACCAAAATGACAATCAGGAGTGTACCAGTCACCTCTGCTGAGTCGTGGGAAACCTGTCAGTCCGGCTGAGACGCGGAAGCACGGTGACCTAGAGAGAGAGCATATGTGACGGTACCCCCTCCCCGGCGCGTTCAGCGCCGGGGAGGCGCTGAACGCCGCAGGACGCCAAACAAAGGGATGTCCTGGGGATCAGGAGCGGACCGGTCACCCCTGCTGATGCACGGCAACCTGACAGACCGGCTGAGGAGCCTGGCGATCCAGCTGAGGCATGAGAGCCTAACGAGCCGGTGGAAGCAGGGGAGCCTAGCGATCCGGCGAAGGCATGAAAGCCCGACGAGTCGGCTGAGGCAAGGGAGCCTGGCGATCTGTCTGAGGCATGAGAGTCTGTAGCGGCTCCCGGACCCGATGCCATTCCCACCGAAGAAAATAAATAACTCAGCCAGTCAGGATGCTTCCCTTAGGTGAGGCGTTATTCTGTAACGATGTGCGGGGAGAGTTGGGAAGCAAGTTCAGGGATTGAGTTGTTTTAATAAATAAACTCAACATAATACAAACTAAGAACCACGAACAACGCACAGACATGACACAGAAACAATAACACCTGGGGAAAGAACCAAAGGGAGTGACATATAGGGAAGGTAATCAGGGAAGTGATGGAGTCCAGGTGAGTCTGATGACTTGAAGGTGCGCGTAACGATGGTGACAGGTGTGCGCCATAACGAGCAGCCTGGTGACCTAGAGGCCAGAGAGGGTGACAGCTGTGCAGCCAGTCTAATCCTTATTCCTGGTCCCTCTCAACCATATAAGTGTTTAATACCATTTTTTAATTCCTCATCAATCCATGGGAATTTAACCGTTTTTAAAGTACTTTTCTTATGGGGTGCATGCTTATTAGTAACTGGAATAAGCAATTTTATAAATGCGGAGAGGAAGGCTTTAGTGCCTTTTGCAAACAGGATGCATGTTTTGGTACATTTTTATTCTGTACAGGCTTCCTTCTTTTCAATCTGTCATTAATGTTAGTCTTGTGGAGTAACTACAATGTTGTTGATCCATCCTCAGTTTTCTCCTATCACGGCCATTAAACTCTGTAACTGTTTTAAAGTCACCATTGGCCTCATGGTGAAATCTCTGAGCGGTTTCCTTCCTCTCCAGCAACTGAGTTAGGAAGGATGCCTGTATCTTTGTAGTGACTGTGTATATTGATACACCATCCAACGTGTAGTTAATCACTTCACCATGCTCAAAGGGATATTCAGTGTCAGCTTCTTTTCTTTTTTTTTACCCATCTACCAATAGTTGCCCTTCTTTGTCAGGCATTGGTTGAATCTGTGTTTGAAATTCACTGCTCGACTAAGGGACCATACAGATAATTGTATGTGTGGGGTACAGAGATGAGGTAGTCATTCAAAAATCATGTTAAACACTATTATTGCACACACAGAACTTATGTATCACTTATGTGACTTGTTAAGCACATTTTTACTCCTTAATTTATTTAGGCTTGCCATTACAAAGGGGTTGAATACTTATTGACTCAAGACATTTCAACTTTTCAATTTTAATTCATTTGCAAACATTTCTAAAAACGAAATTCCACTTTTGATATTATGGGGTATTGTGTGCAGGCCAGTGACAAAACAAATCTCAATTGAATCCATTTTAAATTCAGGCTGTAACACAACAAAACGTGGAAAAAGTCAAGGGGTGTGAACACCTTCTGAAGGCACCGTAAATCCCATCTGAATGAACCAAAACCCCATCTCAAATCAGTCATTTAAATAACACACTCTAGATGAATGAGGGGAAAAAAGCGCCAATTGACACTGAAACAAACTCACTTTTTCACAAGCTCAAAGATAACCACACGCTGTATAAAAGCGAATAAGATATAGAATCATTAATGTAAATCCATTTATTTCTGCGCAATCAAGTGCATTTTAGAAGCTCATTTATTTCATGCGTCTGGATGCTTGGATGGACATATCATCCTCATATATCCCATCCTGGGAATCAACATATCTATATTCCTTTTGGGGAAGTAATATGACATATCAGTTATTCAATATTTTGTCCTACTATACCTGGTAGAGATTCATTGCTATAAGTGGCCCTTATGCCAGTGTAATGGAGGAATTATCTATTGGCCTAATTGTTAAGATGGTGGTTTCTCACGCAGTCGACCAGGGTTCAGATCCCACCTGTGACACCATCAGTTCATGGCGTTTTAGACTAGTCAAGTGCACAGACACAGCAACCCTACAATGCTACACGTCTCTGGTTGTCATGGCAGGATTTTAAAGGTGAATAAAAACACAAGAATGACTGTATTCATGCTAATGAAAATATGAATTGTATATAAAAAAGATAAGATACTGCAATCTTCAAGAGCCATCCTTTTTTGTGTGAGCCTATGTGTGAATATGTTCCGGGGTTGGGGTCAATTCCTTTTAAATTCAGAAAGTAAACTGAACTTCCAATTGCAATTTCTATTTTCCTCAAAGCCTTTACTGATGTGTGCATATGAATGAGTGAATATCAGCAGATAAGCTCCCTCCTCTTTCCTACTGAGGAAGCATTTGGGCGAGCTGAGGTCTCCAAATCACCAGTTGTCGTCTTTCTGGAGCCAGATTCCCTCCATCAGCACATTGCCGTGCTCCCCGGAGAATTGCCAGTTGGCTTTGTAGCGCTGGTCCCCTGTGCCCTCCCCGAGGTCCCAAAGCTCTATAGACAGTCTCTCCTCGGGCATGTCCAAGAAGTCCATTAGGTCAGAGGTCATGCCCATTATCTGGAGGTCAAAGGTCCTCGGTGTGACAGTGGCGGCTAAGTACTGGGCCAGGGAGGGGCTGAGACGGTTGGCCCGTGGAGTCGGCTGAGGCTGGCCTCGCCCAGTGCTGCCCCACAGGCCTGTCAGGTTCTTCATAACCTCCAGACGATGAGGTTCTTCAGCTCTATAGGATACAAACACAGCCTCACATAACACCTTGTTCCTGGCCTGGTTCCATACTGTACTGGTATGTGTTGTAGTCAACTCTTCTATCATTGTACAGTATGGAACCTACCTTGTTTCTAGACTTCAAGGGAAATCAGAGCTTTGAATTCTATTGGGTCATTAAATTAACAAAATCATACAAATTCCATAATACAGTATTAGCTGTAAAGATATTTACCCAGTGTCTGTATTGTTCCGGGCATCTCCTGTGGACTGACCAGGCTTGAGCTGGGCCAGATCTCTAGAGATGTCCTTCTTGGCTGCTCTCGTGCACCCCCTGCTGCCATACACCTTATCGGCTGGCCTCTTCCTCTGTCGCTGCTGCTTCTGTCGTAGTGGGCTGGGGTCCTTGGGGGCCCTGATGCTGGGGACCAGTTTAGGCCTCTTGGGCTGGCTCACCTTCTTCTGTTCCGCAATAAAATCGTTCAGCCTCCTCTTCTTCCAAGAAAGGTACGAGGATACCTGACTGGCTTTGGCACCGGCCTCCACATGCTGCACAGCACCCTGGGACAGCTGGGTCAACTTGGGGCATGACAGTTTAGGCCTCTTGAGCTGGCTCACTTCCTGATTGACAGTAGGACTATCTTTCAACCAAGGAATGTAAAGATTTCTTGCATTCAACAGCTCCACTGTCAAGGGGCAGGAAAGGTCATGGCTGGCATTGGCACTGGCCTCCACGTGGTGTACAGCCCTCTGGGGCAGCTGGGGCAGCACAGGACTCCACACAGCCTTCTGAGATGAGCCTGGAAAACCAACCCTTCTCAGGATCATCCTGATTGCTGAGGGATTTGTGGGGTGGACACACAGATTGGACTCCCAAACCTGAAAAGTGTGTTATGAGTTAACAATTGGAATTTCTAAATACATGGACATCATGATTTGAAAGGCTCTGGGAATTTGTTCTACACTAGTAAGGATGTCTTTCATAGGCCTACAGGCCAAACCTGTCGAATTTTTTATAAAAAAATATATTATTAGGGTTACCTCAAAACAGTAAACCTGTCAACAACTGAAAAACGAGCAAGTACATTTGCCTACTCACTTTGCCCATTTTTTAATTCCTTTGTTGAGAAGTTTGGATAAATCTTAGTTTGCGCTGAATGGAAGTCTGAAAGATCTTGTTTGAAATGTCATCCAAGTGATATCGAATTTATTTGTTGGAGTTTATCAACCTACAGATTCTGGAATGAAACGTCATAAAGGAGCGCATGGAATAGTGGCGTTGCCTCCATTTCAATGCGCAACCTTATTAACGTTATCGGTCTCAGCTTTTGCAACGGAGTTTTCTAATATGTCTAGCTATGCAGTTATCCCTGTGTGATATCATTCAAATCTTCCCCAAATATATATATTTTAAACTATCGATAATTCTCATTTAAAGAAACGTGCATACTTTACCAGCCAACCCCCTTTACGTGACATTTGCATACAAATTCATGCCTAAATGAGCTCAATAGCATCATTGACATGCAATTAGCAATATGATGAGAAATCTAATGCTGTTCCAGTGGCCAGCGTAAACAAAAAATTAACATGGCTTAATTAACATATTAATGAACTCATTTGTAACTTAACTGGAATGGCAGGCAAGGCCAACATGTCATGATCTTACAGCTTTACATCACATTTATTTTCAACATTAATTGTTTCGGAAATAAGTCTTACATCACTGCTGCAGAGCATAATTTAAATTTAGACCGATTAGTACTTAGGGATGCTCCCTGGCAAAGCGACGGGTCTATAAGCACAACGCGTTGAATAGCTTTTTTTTTGTCGTTGCTGGAAAGACATTGAAAAGCAGCTTTAACTCCTCTTGGTAAACACTCTATTCTGCGCTGTTTTCTCAATCTCGTTCCACCCCATGCCGGATCTTCTGGTGTTAGCTTCAAGCTATTGCCTTTAGATATTTCATGTGCTGATTACAGACCGATTATACTACATTCTAGCATGACTTCAATACGAGAACTATGCTACAAATGAGATATTAGAACACACAAGACCATTTGAAAAAAAATTGGTTTATTGATTTGGTCACTCTTTTCTGATTCAGTGAGGACAGCTTAGCTTGATCAAACTCTCTCACAAGCCAAGATAAGCAAAAACCTTTTGACTTATCTGAAATGGCACTTACCGTGGCTGTTGCTTTTAATGCAATGACAGGGGGTGCCTCCACTAAGAGGGAACACAAAACGACATAACCCAGGAAACAAAACAGCACGATGAAACTGTGGTCAGAGAATGCCTTTATTTATGGGCCTGGTTTCCCAAAAGCATATTAAGACTAAATTAAATTGTTAGAATTTAGCCTTAAGATGCTTTTGGAAAACCAGGCACTGCTCGCCCAATCTTAAATAGACAGTAGGCTCATCTCTCCACCATGGCTCTATTAGCTCGGTCTGGCTATTTACAGTTTATCTGACCTCATCTCAGCCTGCACAAAGGAGGGAGAGGAGGAGTAATGAAAAGGAATGTCAGTCGTTGTATTTGTCATGATATTGCTGTAAAGGGGCGAGTGGATGTTGGGCCTGGGGTGGCGGTGGGTGGGGGGGTTATTGTACAGGAGCATCAGTCACATTTAGGGGGTGGGGGGCAGGGGGCTTGGTTATTTGTTATTTGTCGGGGGGTGATGTGATGGATGACAAACCCTCCCCCTTCCTCCAGCCCTCAGCTCTATAGGCCGCTCCACTGAGGCCAGGGTGGGATGTGACCTCATCCTCTCTCCTTTCCTCCTCAGTCACATAAAACCCCAGGGCTCATTTTCCACGTCAAAGCTTCTTCACCTACTTGATGGACGAGGAACTGGAGGCGGACTCTCTGCGTTTATGCTGGAATGACAAAGAATGCACCAAACGCTGTCAGCCATTGGTCCAGAACATATCTGCATAATTTCACATGCAACTATGACAGTGCCCATTGGAACACTGTCTAAATGTATTCTCTTTGACAAGTTCTATTCAGCCAACTCCTGTTAGACAGCCGGGCTGTATTCATTAGGGTACACTACATCAAAACGTATAGCGACGGACAACGAAAACAGGCATTCCTTATAGGACAAGCTCCGGTAGTCCCTCGTTTATATCAGTTGTATTCCATATGGTGCCTAATGAAAACAACCAAAGTTTGTGTGTGTGGGGTGGGTTAAAAGACTTGAGTTGGGGGTGAGTGGGGCTCTTACCACATCGATGATCTGCTCCTTGGCCTCCCCATTGATGTCATCGGGGCCGTGCACCTACAGACCACCCAGTCGTCCTCCCACTGGGGGCCTGACAGGGCCCACCCCTCCTCCAGCAGCAGGGCCTTGTAGAAGTGGCGGAGCATCTGTTGTTCGTACTCACAGTTACCATGAGCCTGCTTCAGCTCCTAGACCAGCACCGTGCCAATGAGCAGCTCGTTGAACATCTGGACTATCTCCTCTGTGGGCGTGGGGTTCAGGTCTACACAGAGAGAACAGAGTAGGGAAAGATGGAGTTAGAAACAGGAAGTATCCCGCGCATCACTTTGAGGCCCTGATTTAGGTTGTGTGAAACCGCAATGCATTGTCAGTAACCAAATTGTTTGCCTTGTTTTACTATT
Source organism: Salvelinus fontinalis (assembly GCF_029448725.1). Classification (NCBI taxonomy): domain Eukaryota; kingdom Metazoa; phylum Chordata; class Actinopteri; order Salmoniformes; family Salmonidae; genus Salvelinus; species Salvelinus fontinalis. The sequence goes on along the minus strand of NC_074678.1, from coordinate 48,074,326 downwards.
CCTACATAGATATGCAAACTCAAAAGGCGTTGTAACGCCACTACCTGGTAAGAGTGCGTTGGTATTTTTGGGATGGTCTCTCTTACAGGTTTAGACAATTTTTTTGTCAATACTTTCTGACGTCTGTTTTCTCTATTCAGATTGGTGTGGTAGATGTTATTTCTACAGCTTGTGTGAGATAATGCCTTGGTTTGCTTTCCGTATCATTTAGTCCTAGGATATGGTGGTGGTATGGCTAACTGTGCACTCACCCACTTCCCGCTCCATCACAAACTTCTCAATGTCCTTGATCTTCTTCTGGCCTACTGAGCTCGGCAGTTTCATCTGTAACACACACACACACAATAAGTCGGGGGTGTCAGGAATATGGGGATAAACGTCCTCACCTCTGGCGGTTTATTCGTATGAAATGCACTTCAGCGGGGCCGATCAAAATGTATTTATCCGGCCGAGTCTATCTGACAGATTATCTGAGGAGATCTCCACTCCTTTAGCCCTAATGCATTTTGCATAGAGAGTAACGGCTCCCCATCAGTCTTTCAGATGAATAAGCTCCCTCTGCTGCTACGTCTTACAGATATTAGTGCGCTACTAACGGCATAAATCATGTTTTTTGCTAATGAGAGCTAGGACTGTGCCCCACCTCCCAAATGGCACCCTGTTCCCTATAAAGTGCACCACTTTTGACCAGAATCCTATGGGCTCTGGTCAAAAGTAGTGCACTACATAGGAAATAGGGTACCATTTGGGACTTAAGAGCCAGGTCTAACATGCTCCAGCCACTCTCAGCATACATCACAAGCTATGAGACCACGCACGCTAGACCGGTGACTTAAAGTCAAATAAATGGATCTTTTGGACCCTTATAAAATGGAACGTTGGTGGAGAGTTTTCCAAAACGATCTCAAATATTCTGAGACGAGTGCTTTATATTGGCCTTTTGTAAAGTTGAGGTCCTACGATGATATTTTGGAGGGGAACAAGCTAAGAAGCTAAGCAAAACCCATATGCAGTTCCTATATACAAATCATATGCAACTGATCGTTTCATTGAATGGCCATGCTTACCCTCTGACTCCAGCTGATTTGAAGTCAGGGAATTTGATGCCTGCAATTTCAGGAACAGCCTGTTGTGGACAGACGGAGACAGTAGAGAGGTGAGCAAGACAGACTTAGCAACTTTATGTTTTAAAGTAGGGTGGCATCAGGGTCCTTTAAAATGCAAAACACACTTGAAATCGTAACCACACACAACAACAAAAATATTGTTAGGAGTTGAGAATTGCACATGGCTTATTGGAGGGCAAGGTGGAGCCCTTCACCATATTTCTCACAACTATCAGATACTCTCAGATCTCTACAAAAGCATGGGGGGGTGATGGTTGATTTACCGGTTTCTCGGTCTCTCGTTTCAGTGGGAGCTTCTTCTTGCTGGCCTTGCGCTATGCACATCTCATCTCTGTGCTGGTGTCGGCGGCCGTGATGAGCTTCTGCAGGACCTGGGCCTTCTTCTCACGCTCCTTTTTCCTGCTCTCAATCTTCCGCAGCTCCTGCATCAGATACTCCTCTTCTTCCACCTGCAGGGCAAAACCGGGAAGTGCAACGTGAGTGCTGGGTCATGTTCATCAGGACAAAAATGAACAATGTACTGAAACAGGGAGGTACTATCTGAACTTGTCCACTAAGAAAGCTTATTTTGGTTTTCCATTGCAAAAAAGTTTTGCCCTAATGAATACGACCCTGGACTATGACACAGCATAAAATGTTGGATCCAAACTGGGGAATCGAGACAGGAAGCTCAAAAAGGCACATCCATGAGAACAGGAGGTGAAATAAGCTGCACCTTCAAAACACTAACAGGGGAATTGTCTTAATAATCATACATTTATTTCGAATAGCGCTTTTCATACAGAACCTCACAAAAAAATGGAATATAAAAAATAATTTGCCAGCCAGATGGAATATGGAATATGGTCCTCCACAGCTGGATGCTGATGCAATTCATTAAAGGAGTAGATTAAGTGGAGTTGGTGTCGATGGTCCAGCCAGGGAGTGAAAACATATGTCAGACTTGAGCATTTCCTTAGGCACACCTGTCTCTGAAGTTCTATCAATCAAATGTATTTATAAAGCCCTTCTTACATCAGCTGATGTCACAAAGTGCTGTATAGAAACCCAGCCTAAAACCCCAAACAGCAAGCAATGCAGATGTAGAAGCACGGTGGCTAGGAAAAATTCCCTAGAAAGGCCAGAACCTAGGAAGAAACCTAGAGAGGAACCAGGCTCTGAGGCGTGGCCAGTCCTCTTCTGGCTGTGCCAGGTGGAGATTATAACAGAACATGGCCAAGATGTTCAAACGTTCATAGATGACCAGCAGGGTCAGATACTAATAATCAGTGGTTGTAGAGGATGGAACAGGTCAGCACCTCAGGAGTAAATGTCAGTTGGCTTTTCATAGACGATTATTCAGAGTTAGAGACAGCAGGTGCGCAAGAGAGAGAGTCCAAAACAGCAGGTCCAGTTCACAGCTTCTCCTCTGTAGGTATGCTTAGGTGCGTGCTGCTAACCTGATCAGGCGTGCGGTTGAATGGTCTCTCCAACTGCTGTTTCCTGCGACTCTCGTGACGCGCAACAAATATGTAAATCTCGTGCACAAATGTAGTAGTAATGTTCCTTCAGGTAATCCGTTGAACGTTTCTGAAAGCACAAATTCCTGGAATGTTTACGGGATGTCTATTATAATGGAAAGACATTGTATTTCATGAAGTATCACATTCCAAAATGTGCTTTTGAAAATGCCAATATTCAAATTAAAATGTTTTTAAATGTTTAAATCCTTCCTGACTGCAATGTGATTTGTGGATTCAAAATAAGTATTTAAAGTGTGTGTAGGAGCGGTTGTGGACGACGATGAAACGCAGGTCAAAGCACTTGCACAGGTCAAACAGTTGGTCCGTCTCTGCTTTGGTACAGCCGTCGTCATGGAGATACATCTGATACTCCTTCTCCGGGTACACTGGCACCTGCACTGCCTAGAGATGGGGAGGGGGAAAGCGGGAGAAACAGAGACACAGGGGGAGAGGAAAAGAGAGAGACGGGGGAGACAGGTGTGTGCCTTTCCAAATCATGTCCAATCAATTGAATTTATCACAGGTGGACTCCAATCAAGTTGTACAAACATCTCAAGGATGATCAATGGAAACAGAATGCACCTGAGCTCAATTTCGAGTCTCATAGCAAAGGGTCTGTTTTTTGCAAACATTTCTAAAAACCTGTTTTAGCTTTTTCATAATGGGGTATTGTGTGTAGATTGATGAGGAAAATGTTTTATTCAATCAATTTTAGAATAAGGCTATACCGTAACAAAATGTGGGAAAAGTCAAGGGGTCTGGATACTTTCCGGATATACTGTATGTTACATTTCATATGGTATGTAATTCATTTGTGAATGTCCATCATCCATTTCGTATGATATGATATGTTCTGTAGAGCCACAGTGCGTTCTCTTTTTGTTCTTTTGACACACATCCCACTGGGCACACACTGGTTGAAACAACATTGTTTCATTGAAATTACGTTGCACCAACGTGGAATAGATGTTGAATTGACATCTGTGCCCAGTGGGATGAAATCAACATCATACTACTCCTGGCCACTCTGACTCCACTTCTCCCAATGGGTCCTTCACCATCTTTGTGACCGCAAACAAGTTTCCCAAAAAACATTATTGCTCAGGAATCACACTCCAGCGAGGAATGAGGCAGTATCACACCGAGGATTATCTTACTTTACAACTTTAGCCCTTTTAGCTCCATTATTAGGTGTTACAGTATTCCACACATTGTCTCCATCTGCACTCGTGCCAACAGAATCAAACAGTCCTTCTGCCATTGCTCCGACCTAATTAGCGTTGTCAGGGCGGAGGTAAGACCATCTCATCCGTATATACAGTATCAACGAACAAGCTTCCATTCAGTATTCTTCTTTGCCATATAACACATTAGACCTGGTAAAAGATAATACAAACAAAAAACATGCATTTTTTCCCCCATCATCTTTGAAATACAAGAGAAAGGACATACTTCAAATAAGAGTAGGTGTAATTTAGATTTTGTCCACTAGATGGCAGCAGTGTGTGTAAAGTTTCAGACCGATCCAGTGAAGAATTACATTACTGCCCAAAATTTTGCTTACACACTCCCAGGACTGTCATACATGATGGATCATTAGCTTATACACTAACTTTCACACAGCTAGATGGCCGGGCGGGATGGGTGTGGAGCCAGAGTCAGCAGTAGGGTCAAACTATAGACCCCAGTTCTTACATTTGAACATTTAAAATTGATTTGATAAAACTAAACTATGCTACATTGTATCTCTGGGACCCTCAGGATGACAAATCAGAGCAAGATTACTGAATGTAAGTACATTATTTACCTTCAGAGGTGAATGTATCAAACCAGTTACCGTGATAAAAGTTTTTTGTTGTTGTGCACTCTCCTAAAACAATAGCATGGTGTTTCTTTCACTGTAATAGCTACTGTTAATTGGATACTGCAGTTAGATTAACACGTATTTAAGCTTTCTGCCAATATAAGACATGTCCATGTCCCGGAAAGTTGGCTGTTGTAAACAACGTCATTCTAGTCACATTAGCGCACGTTAGCAACAACCGTTCCAGTTTAGGGACACCCATGCCGTAGAGGACAATGCATCGCACCATGCAGGAAGGATCTGTTCACAATTCCTGGAAGCTGAAAATATCCCAGTTCTTCCATGGCCTACATACTCACCAGACATGTCAGGCATTGAGCACATTTGGGATGTTCTGGATCGACGTGTACGACAGCGTGTTCCAGTTCCCGCCAATATCCAGCAACTCCCATGAAACTGATTGAGATCAATCAAATGATTGACATGGAGATGCAATTTGGCCATTCCACCGGTAAAATGTGAAGAATTATCATTCATGAGTGACAGTGATGATGGCCTATTTTAGAAATTAGGTACCTTATGCCTAATTTGTTGTTTGAGAGTAGTAAAAATATAAACTTTTTATTGAGGAAATGATGACGTCATTTACATTTTTTTCCGCGCTCTCTCACCTAAAAGAAATAGCACCACAACACTGAATGAATCATAAAACATGTTTTACCAAGAACTTACACTACTGGATGCTTAAATTCTCTCTTAAAGGGATAGTGCAAAGATTGTGTCAATTTAGCCCCTTTTCTACTGACCCAGAGTCAGATGAACTCACGGATACCATTTTTATATCTCTGCGTATAGTTTGAAGGAAGTTCAGGGTCGTTTTCCGAGCCATTGCTAAATAGCGTTAGCGCAGTGACTGGAAGTCTACAGGTACAGCTAAGCATGCTAGTTGGTAACTTCATTCGAACTACACGCAGACATGCAAATGGTACCATGAGTTCATCTGACTTGGGCTAAGTAGAAAAGGGCTTATTTGACAAAATCTTGCACTATCCCTTTAATGCTTTTCAATGATACTGTGACTGGTCTCTTGGTCTTTGTGGATGTGTCATTGTGGTCACTGGGGTCAGTCTTACCTCTCTCACAGACCACAGCAGCATCCTCGCCTAGTTTACAGTTACTGACTCCCCAGCCTTCGAAGAGACAGTGGGACAGGTCTTCCTCTGTCCCATTACAGCTTAGATCATCCATCCACCAGATAGGACCAGATCCTGAGGCCAGAATACATATAGGTCACGGGTCAATGCAAAAAAAAGTGCAGGCCTGCATTGTAGGCTATATATTGTTATGAATAGCTATGATTGGTTACAAGTGAAATAATACAGACTCAACCACAGGCGGCCGGTGGCACCTTAATTGGGGAGGATGGGCTCATAGTAATGGCTGGAACGGAATTAATGGAATGGTATCAAACACATCAAACACATGGTTTCTATGTGTTTGATACCATTCCATTCACTCCATTCCAGACATTAGTATGAGCCGTTCTCCCCTCAGCAGCCTCCCTTTGGATTCAACCTACCTTGTCCGTATTGTCCTACGCCGTGCCTTGATTGTATTACTGTTGATGATATCTGGAAATGTGCATGTACACCCTGGCCCATCTACTGTTGCTAGCCCCAATTCTGGCTTGTGCTCTGATATCTGCTTGACTGATTTCGGCTCTCGTAAGATCCTGGGTTTTCTGCACGTTTACACTAGAAGCTTGTTACCTAAAATGGATCAATTGAAAGTGTGGGTTCACAGCTCCAATCCAGATGTGATGGTCATTACTGAGATGTTGTGAAGGAAGAATGTTTTGCATACAGATGTTAACCTTTCTGGTTGTAAACCTTTTTCGGCAAGACAGATCTTCCAAAAATGGGGGACTGGCAATCTTTACCAAGGATCACATTCAGTACTCGGTTGTCTCCACCAAGTCTGTCCCCAAACAATTTGATATGCTGGTTTTAAGCATTAAACTTTCAAATAGCTATTTGTTGACTGTTGCTGGGTGCTATCGCCCTCCATCAGCACCTGCCTGTACCCTACCTGCCCTAAGCTCTCTCCTGGCCCCTTACACTGAGTCTGAATTTGTCCTGCTAGGTGACCTAAACTGGGACATGCTTAAACCACCTGACCAAATCCTAAAGCAATGGGACTCCCTAAATCGTTCTCAGATTATTACCTTATCTCACAAGATATGACTCCAGTCCAAACACCCAGAAAAGGCTACTCTCCTCGATGTTGTCCTTACAAATAATCCTGAGAGGTATCAGTCTGGTGTTTTCTGTAATGACCTTTGTGATCACTGTTTTACAGCCTGTGTTCGTAATGGCTGCTCAGTGAAACGACCTGTCCTGACTTGTCATAGATGCTTGCTAAAAAACTATAATGAGCAAGCCTTCCTTCATGAACTGGCCTCTGTAAAATGGTATAGAATCAGCTTGATCCCCTCTGTCGAAGACGCTTGGAACTTCATTTTTGATATGTTCAGTGGTATTGTTAACAAACATGCCCCCATAAAGAAAATGAGAATTAAAAACAGGTTCAACCCCTGGTTCGACCGTGATCTTGCAGAGTTACTCCACCTCAAAAATTGCATTTGGCGAAAGGCTCGGCACACGCATACTCAGGCTGACAGGCCCTCGTTCAGGCAAAGGAGAAATAAGTGCACTCAGGCTATCCGGAAGGCCAAAGTTAGTTACTTTAAGGAGCAGTTCTCTCTCTGTGGGTCTAACCCCAAGAAGTTCTAGAAAATGGTTAAAGACCTGGAGAATAAACCCTCCTCCTCACAGCTCACATTAAGGGACATGGTGTTGTCTGTGTAGAGGTGGATCAGAGAGTCACCAGCAGCAAGAGCGACATCATTGATAAATACAGAGAAAAGAGTCGGCCCGGGAATTGAACCCTGTGGCACCCCCATAGAGACTGCCAGAGGTCCGGACAACAGGCCCTCCGATTTGACACACTGAAATCCATCTAGTAGTTGGTGAACCAGGCAAGGCAGCCATTTGAGAAACCAAGGCTGTTGAGTCTGCCGATAAGAATGTGGTGATCGACAGTCGAAAGCCTTGGCCAGGTTAATAAAGACGGCTGCACAGTACTGTCTTTTATTGATGGCGGTTATGATATCGTTTAGGACCTTGAGCGTGGCTGAGGTGCATCCATGACCAGCTCGGAAACTAGATTGCATAGCGGAGAAGGTACAGTGGGATTCGAAATGATCGGTGATCTGTTTATTAACCTGGCTTTCGAAGACCTTAGAAAGGCAGGGTAGGATAGATATAGGTCTGTAGCAGTTTGGGTCTAGAGTGTCTCCCTCTTTGAAGAGGGGGATTACCGCGACAGCTTTCCAATCGTTGGGGATCTCAGACGATACGAAAGAGGTTGAACAGGCTAGTAACAGGGGTTGCAACAATTGCGGCGGATAATTTTAGAAAGACAGGGTCCAGCTTGTCTAGCCCAGCTGATTTGTAGGGGTCCAGATTTTGCAGCTCTTTCAGAACATCAGCTATCTGGATTTGGGTAAAGGATAAGCGGGGGGGGGGGGGGGGGGGGCTTCGCCAAGTTGCTCCGGGGGATGCAGAGCTGTTGGCCGGGGTAGTGGTAGCCAGGTGGAGAGCCTGGCCAGCCATAGAAAAATGCTTATTGAAATCGATGGTGAAAGTGTTTCTTATCCTCAGTGCAGTGTGAAGCTGGGAGGAGGTGCTCTTATTCTCCGGAATTTGTGCTACAGGATGCAAATTTCTGTTTGAAAAAGCTAGCATTTGCTTTCCTAACTGACTGTATATATTGGTTCCTAACTTCCCTGAAAAGTTGCATATCATGGGGGCTATTCGATGCTAATGCAGTACACCACAGGATGTTTTTGTGCTGGACAAGGCAGTCAAGTCTGGAGTGAACCAAGGGCTATATCTGTTCTTAGTTCTACATGTTTTGAATGGGGCATGCTTATTTAAGATGGTGAGGAAAGCAATTTTAAGAATAACCAGGCATCCTCTACTGAGGGGATGAGGTCAATATCCTTCCAGATACCCGGGCCAGGTCGATTAGAAAGGCCTGCTCGCTGAAGTGTTTTAGGGAGTGTTTGACAGTGATGAGGGGTGGTCGTTTGACCGGGGACGCATTAAGGAAGCAGGCAATGAGGCAGTGATTGCTGAGATCCTGGCTGAAGACAGCAGAGGTGTATTTAGAGGGCAGGTTGGTCAGGAATATCTATGAGGGTGCTCGTGTGAACGGATATAGGGTTGTACCTGGTAGGTTTCTTGATAATTTGTGTGAGATTGAGGGCATCTAGCTTAGATTGTAGGACGGCCGGGGTGTTAAGCAAATCCCAGTTTATGTCACCTAACAGTACGAACTCTGAAGATAAATGGGGGGCAATCAATTCACATATGGTGTCCAGGGCACAGTTGGGGGCTGAGGGGGGTCTATAACAAGCGGCAACAGTGAAATACTTATTTCTGGAAAGGTGGATTTTTAAAAGTAGAAGCTCGAACTGTTTGGGCACAGACCTGGATAGTATGACAGAACTTTGCAGACTATGTATGCAGTAGATTGCAACTCTGCCCCTTTGGCAGTTCTATCTTGGCAGAAAATGTTATAGTTGGGGATGGAAATTTCTAAATTTTTCGAGGCCTTCCTACGCCATGATTCAGACACGGCTAGGACGTCAGGGTTGGCGGAGTGTGCTAAAGCAGTGAGTAAAACAAACTTAGGAAGGATGCTTCTGATATTAACATGCATGAAACCAAGGATTTTACGGTTACAGAAGTCAACAAATAATAGCACCTGGGGAATAGGTGTGGTGCTTGGGGCTACAGGGCATGGGTTAACCTCTACATCACCAGAGGAACAGAGGAGGAGTAGGATAAGGGTACAGCTAAAGGCTATAAGAACTGGTCATCTAGTGCGTTGGGAACAGAATAAAAGGAGCAGATTTCTGGGCGTGGTAGAATAGATTCAGGACATAATATACAGACAATGGTATGGTATGATTTGAGTACAGTGGAGGTAAACCTAGGCGTTGAGTGATGATGAGAGAGGTTTCGTCTCTGGAGGCACCAGTTAAGCCAGGTGAGGTCTCCGCATATGTGGGGGGTGGGACAAAAGAGCTATCTAAGGCAAGTTGAGCGGGACTGAGGGCTCTACAGTGAAATAAAACAATAAGAACTAGCCGAGACAGCAGTAGACGAGGCATGTTGACATATTGACAATGTTAAGACTACACAAGAGTTAAGTAACCATTGGTCTTATGTCTTTCGGATGGGACGTTAAACGGGTGTCCTGACTCTCTGAGGTCATTAAAGATCCCATGGCACTTATCGTAAGAGTAGGGGTGTTAACCCCGGTGTCCTGGCTAAATTCCCAATCTGGCCCTCAAACCATCATGGTCACCTAATAATCCCCAGTTTACAATTGGCTCATTCATCCCCCTCCTCTCCCCTGTAACTATTCCCCAGGTCGTTGCTGCAAATGAGAACGTGTTCTCAGTCAACTTACCTGGTAAAATAACGGTAAAATAAAAATAAATAAAATAAAACCATACCAAATATAACATATCATACTAATTTGTGTGTCAGTTACATTTACTATGTTACGTCTAGTCTATGAGACCAGAATGTCCTGGAACATTGTTAACATTGTGGGAGGCAACCAGTGATGTACCAAATTTTATAACTAACCCCTTTCATCTGTGTATATTCATCATTGTAGGCAATGACGTATGCCTAGGGAGACTGTGACAATAACATCCTTTTTGGTCTGTAGGTGCCCAACGTAACAGGTGGTGGTGGGTTGGACACAGTCACTCACATAGATATAGAGGTCTGTAGAGCCTGTCTGCATTCCTGATTTCTGCAACCGTTAGCTAATCGGTGTAATGTTGGCTTAAGCTAAGAACCAATTGTTTTGCAACACACTGATTAAATCAACGATGTATCCAAGTCTTTTAAATGAAATGACTTTTGAACCAACATGGAATAGACATTGAATTGATGTCTGTGCCCAGTGACATGGTTCTGTTTAATCATAGAGAACAAAGAGACATTAACTTCACTAAAACTTTTATTAAAAACAACCATGCATAGAGTTATTTGTCGAGAACATATGATCATGACCCACATTTTTCAAAGTAACATTAAACAGACATTAGAACGATCAGTGGTGACCCTGTTTTAAGCCCCACATTTTTGGGGGGTGGGGGGGGTCTTGTCTGTTTTGCATGTTATTTTGGCATTAATATATGTCACCTATCAGTTTGCAAACAATGTAAAAAAAAATATATATATATAATTGAGTTAATAAAGCTGCATACAAACATGGTCTCTTTGTTGCTTTCTTCAGTAAGGCAGCTCCAAAAAGCAGGTGTTTCAGCCTAGCTCAGTGCTTTCTGTGGTGGTGGGGCAAGCCAGCAGAAAATACAGAACATTGCACCATGATTGGCTCAGTGTTCTGTCACTCATGGGGACACTACGTTACATTAGAAGTGCCCATACAAGAAGGATCAATGTCATTGGCCACCCATAAAATTACATCAATTCACGTTATATGTACAGTAGCTTTGAATGGACTGCTTTCAAAATCTTAGCTAGCAGTCATCATCATGAATCAAGTCGACAATCTACTGTCAAATCCTTTTTAATCCTTGTCATATGAAGAGAAATAATGAAGAGAAATGATAGATAAAACGTATCGGTGCACATCGGCCATTGGACAAACATTACACAACAAGTTTGAAATCGCAAATTCAACAATGAGTGGTTTGGAAGGAAGGAATCAGTGACAGTGGCTGTGTGGTCCCAAATCTGGGAGGGGCTCTTTTCCAGGTTTAAAATGATAAACATTCAACATTGGCCATGCTGTCAATGAAGCATGATTTAAGCCGCGCTCAAAACAACTGTTAACTCGGAACTGCAAAAACTTGACTTCATTGAGTTCAAGACAACTGGAACATACGGGAAGAAACGAGCTACGACTGGGAAATACGTTTTGAAAGGACATCCAACTCCGAATTTTAAGTCCGGCACTCTGGCCTCTTCCTAGAGCTACGACCTGAAGATCAATGACGTCATCATGATTCAACCTTGTTTTTTTCAGAGTTCCCAGTTGTCTTGAAAGCACCATAAATCCAGAGAATGCCAGAATTTGATCACAAAATTTGCCCACGAAGGACCACCGTGCCCCATTCCTGTTCAAGTGAGCACAGCACAACAAGGTGAGTCCAAAAATGTTTTGTATGCTGCTGCATAAATGATGTAATATGCCAGGGAGATATGTATACTGTAGCTAAGAAAGTAATACTAAGTGTATGTTGTGTAGTAAGCTGTTAGTAGCCCATGTGCCTCACCCGTGCTTCTACATTGCTTGCTGTTTGGGGTTTTATGCTGGGTTTCTGCATAGCACTTTGTGACATCAGCTGATGTAAAAAGGGCTTTATAAATACATTTGATTGATTGATAATTTGGTCTATTTACCCCTCTTAATTTCGCCTACTGTTCTGACTTGGTGGTGCACATGTAGCCTATAACCTGTTTTAGAGTAACGTCATAATCAAAATTTGTAATAGCTTTCATTGTCTACTTAAATGTCCCCTTTATTTATCCTGCGCTTCTGACTTGGTGTACAGGTAAAACACTGTAAAAACTACTAACTACCAAGTGATCTTCGTTCACTTTATCTCCTCATATTCACGTCCCTCTACTTCCTGCTAATTCTCCTTGATCTCAGTGGTGTACACAGGCTGAACCACCACACGGTAGGAGAACTGGTCTGAGTGGCACGGATAGGCCTGGCCCGCAGTGATGTTTGCTGGGATCTGGGCCTGATTGCCGCCATTGACAATTGTGGATGCAAAATCCTGGACATGGAATACAAACTCCCCCTCACACATCAGGACAACCTTGTTGAGGTAGCGGATGCCGTCCTGATACTCTTGGGGCAACTCCCTGTTATTCTGGGCAGTTAGCGAGACCATCGGCAGCGACGGACAGCGGATACCGCTGTTTGAGCATTCATGGTTGTTGATAAAGACCCTGGTGTTCCAGTTGAGCTTTTTGAACAGTGAAAAAAAGGCACTGTTGTGCACAGGGCTGTCAAAGTTGGCACTGAGGCTGTTGAGGTTCTGGCCTGAGTGGGAATAGTGGCCGATGTATCGGAACGTGTTGACATCCTTTGAGCTGAAAGTGAAGCTCCATGGCTTGCCAGTGTAGATCCTGGGTGTGTATTCCACATTTTTAAGGAGGAGGCCCCTAGCTAGCGTCTGGAAGGGGAGTGCATTGAACTGAAAGCCCTGCAACATGCCGGCATTATAACGCTCTTGTTGGTCCATGTACAGTTCAGACTTGGCATTGAGGTTGAACAAATCTTCAGCAGCGATCATGGGAAACCGGATGTGGTCCAAAATGGCGACCTGGTCTTCGTGGGTGGAAGAGTTACCCTGTTCCAACACCCAGTCCTCCAAACCCTTTAGGAGGAAGGCCTCATCTGGCACTACCACGTCTGAACGGGCTAGAAGGGTCTTTACTGTGCCCAGGGCAAGACCAGTCCAGGCTGGGGAACGGATCAGTGACTCACAGTTCCAGGCAAGGTAGCGCAGACAGGTTTCCTGCAGAACTGGGTCGCCTGTGTGGACTGAGTACTCGTACAGAGAGGTCTGGGTCTGGAAGGAGGCATCATCGGGGAGCAGCCAGGTGAAGAGCCTCCCTGCCGCCTCCTGAAGCTGCTTCAGACCCCAGTTGGACGCCATCTTGTGGATGCACTGGGCAGAGGACATGGTCACGTTAATCTGCCGCGTGTACAGATACCTGCGGAAGATAAAACGATTACAAAAATACATGGATTCTCTGCCACAGCAAAGCTTTGCTTTGCAGAACAATATTGTTGATGTAACAGTAACTAGATTAAAGTTTGTTAGCAGGTTGGTGCCACCTTACCTCAGGAAGTCGGTGACATGTGGCCGGCAGTTGAGGCTGACGTCTAGGTTGAGGTTACTGAGGTTCTCCTCTTGTGTGGTGTTTAAGATGGAGGCATTTGGGTCCAGAGTGACAATCAGCTTGTGAACACAGATGGTTTCCACAATGCTGTTTGCAACCCGCACCATGATGTCAAAGTCACAGTCGCGTCCACTGTCAAACAGCGCCCCCATGTGGTTACTGAAGCCTGTGTTGTGGTCCAGGGCGTAGACGCGACTGTTATTCCGAGAAGATTCTGATCAAACAGAACACATTGATTAAGCACGTCATATGCTGAATAGCACAAACAGTTTATCAACCAAATATCCGAAATGTATCATATTTTCTTCAAATCCAATAGCCATTCATTGTAAACCTCTTTGAACATGTAACAGTTGTAACGTCTCTATTAGCATCGCAAAGTGAGCCATGGGCCAATAACTTCTGCTACTGCATACTTCAATGATGTCTTTGTGCCTTTCAATGACACTGTGTCTGGTTTCTAGGGCTTTGTGGATCAGTCACCGTGGTCACTGTAGACCTGGGTTCAAAGACAAGGAGTTGAATATTGGAATGCATTTGGAAATACACTTGGAAAGTATTGGTATGAATTTGAAAATACTCATATATTCCGACTCAAATACCCCCATACATTTGATCAGTTTGGTATTTGAAATCATGTATTTGGAAATAACTATTAGAAAATACCTTAAAATAATAGGCTATTTATAGGAAACTATTTGAAAATAATTTCCAATACTTACAATAGAAGTTGATTCCAGCCACAATGCTTGAACATAGTAAAATAAGTATTTAATGTAACAAATAATCAAATACACATGTACCTCTTTCACAGACCACACCAGCATCCTCAGCATGTTGACAGTCAGTAACCCCCCAGCCTTTGAAGAGACAGTGGGACAAGTCTTTCTCTGTCCCCTCACAGTTTAGATCATCCATCCAGATAGGACCAGATCCTAAGGCCGGAATACAAACGTGTCACGGGTCAATGCAAATAAACAAACAGTGCAGACCTCCATTGTATGCTAAAACACTGAATGTACAAAACATTAGGAACACGTGCTCTTTCCATGACATAGACTGACCAGGTGAGTCCAGGTGAATGCTATGATCCCTTATTGATATCACTTCAATCAATGTAGATGAAGGGGAGAAGACAGGTTGAAGAAGGATTTTTAAGCCTTGAGACAATTAAGACATGGACTGTGTATGTGTGCCATTCAGAAGGTGAAAGGGCAAGACAAAAAAATATGGTAGCGGTATGGTAGTAGGTGCCTGGCACACCGGTTTGAGTGTGTCAAGAACTGCAACGCTGCTGGGTTTTTCACAGTCAACAGTTCACGTGTGTATCAACAGTGGTCCACCACTCAATGGACATCCAGCCAACTTGACACAACTGCAGGAAGCATTGGAGTCAACATGGGCCAGCATCCCTGTGGAACGCTTTCGACACCTAGTAGAGTCCACGCCCCGACGAATTGAGGCTGTTCTGAGGGCAAAAAGAGGTGCAACTCAGTATTAGGAAGGTGTTCAAATGTTTTGTACACTCAAGTGTATATGGTTCTGAATGGTGAGGTCATACAGATCTAACCTACCTTGTCCGTATATCCCACCCACCACAGCAGTGAGAGCACCAGGGTAGTTGAGATGGCGACACACCACCTGTGCCTCAGTAATGTCCCAGTTGTCATCACACACGGTCCCCCACTGTCCACTATAGTAGATCTCCACACGGCCCTCCGCGGCCAGCTCACCCCCCACCAGCCTCATGTCCCCATTCTGTACCCCTGAATGGAAGCATTGGAATACAGTCAGTAAGTCAGTCAAATAGTCCCCCAAAAGCACTGATAAATCTGGACAGTGGGAAATCTCCATTGAAATAGCTTTTCAGTCCAAGCCTAGGCTTAACCTGTCTCCGGGAAATGAATTGCACTTGGAAAATCAGTTTTAAGGGTTTCCAGCTGCAGAGGATGACCGCTGCATGAACTCACCCACAGACAAGTTGACCATGAGCAGAAGGACACAGGAAATGAGGCAATATTCCCCTGACATGTTTCTAGCCAGGCTCCAGGTGATAAGTATCTGAAAAACATGCGTAACGAAGAATGTTGAGATATAAAAGTAATTAGAACAGAATAGAAAATAATAAAATACAATTTTATTGCGCATTAGTAAGACCAGAAATGTGTCTTCTGACTTTCCCAAAGCCGCCCCCCAGATACAGACACACAAACTACAGATGTTAACGGTTAACCTAGCTGTCGAAAATACATCTGACCGGTCATGCTATCAATCTATAGGTTCATTTGCATAATTTAGTAGAATTACATTTGAGTGTGTATTTTCCTTAGTCGTCATGCATCTTATTTATCACACGCGCAGAGCATACAGAGCCTAGTTTGAGGAGCAGAATATCCTATCACCTGCCAGAGAGCGAGAGAGTAGGTCCTCAATGGAGGAGTGAAAGGTGCTTTTGTAAGCCCAATCATTGCGCAATAAATAACAACTCTAAATACAATCCCGTGTTAAAAACTTTGACGGCCAAGATTAAAATTAGCTATTTTTATTTCTCAACCTCAACTCGTACTTAAAGCGCGCCTCCCATTTGCCATTCCAGTGCATAGGCTATAGTCAACCGTAGGCAGGCTATCAGCGGGTCACCCACCACTTTGCAATGTGAGCTTGAGGCAGGAATTGTCTGAAAGCTTTACTTAAAATAATGAGGCATGTCTTACCTTGCTTTAAAGTAGCCTTGAGAAAATCCATCCATAGAAACGAGGCGGCAATTATTTTATAAAGACTTCCTGGTGCCATTAAACAGCATTTCTCTCCTGTTCTATTGGTTTTCATATCAACTTTCTTCATTGTTCA
This sequence comes from Salvelinus fontinalis, assembly GCF_029448725.1. Lineage (NCBI taxonomy): Eukaryota > Metazoa > Chordata > Actinopteri > Salmoniformes > Salmonidae > Salvelinus > Salvelinus fontinalis. The sequence goes on along the minus strand of NC_074678.1, from coordinate 48,058,011 downwards.
GAAGCCGAAAGCACAATCCTAGTTATATTAGCAACCAATCCTAGTTGTTGTTATAGATTCCCCCTCTTTCGAAGTTTCTAACAGAGATTTCCATATGTCACATATGGAACCGCTCGCATTAGGTGCACTGTTTTGAACTGTGTTTCCCAGCGAATTCCATTTTTGAAAATGTTTGAAAATTCCTTTTTATTAACTGCTTCATTACATGAGTTGCATGTTCAATAATAGGCTATAGCATTTTGACTGTAAGGCGATAGGCTTGCTATTGTTGCATGTTTCCATTAAGCTCTTAATGAACAATGTCCGGTTCTTATATGCATTTATTAACTGGGTGCGTCGAGCCCTGAATGCCGATTGGCTGACAGCCGTGGTATATAAGACCGTATACCACGGCTATGACAAAACGTGTATTTTTACTGTTCTAATTACATTGGTAAACAGTTTATAATAGCAATAATGCACCTCTGGGGTTTGTGATATATGGCCAATATACCACGGCTAAGGCCTGTGTCAGGGCACTCCACGTTGTGTCGTGCGGAAGAACAGGCCTTAGCCGTGGTATATTGGCCATATACCACACCTCCTCAGGCCTTATTTAAGTGATAATGCCCGAGAAGCCGGTGTTTGGAGGATATATTGGCACGGGTGTTGTTAGGCCCGAAACGAAGTCGAGGACAGGCAAACCGTGCCATATATCCTCCAAACACCGGCTTCGAGGGCATTATCACTTTTATACAACGGGTTACCAACATACTCAAATAATAATTGCCATATTTTAATTCAATGTTATTTTGATGAATGTATTCATACTATTTCATCCTTCCACAAGATGTAGTCCCGACACAAATCTAGTGTTGCTACCCAAGCCAGCTGGTCGTTCTTTCTATTGGTTCGGTTGCCAGAGATGGAACCCCGTTGTTCAGTCTCTTTGGACGTTTTATTCTGTATCTTTGGACGCGACCCAGTCGTTCGTTTTAAATGTTCCATTGCCATACTGGCTGGCAACGTTCTTATCCCTTGCTTGCTAGCTAGCCAACTACGGCTAACTTACGATCACGTCAAACAGTGCAGACAGAATAACAACAGTACCTGCATTTGTTTAAGCTGTTTTCTAGTAACATTTGGATACATCCATAGCAATGGCCTAATGAGGCACGATTTCACCTGGCATAGAAAATGTGCTCTCTCGTTATGGACACTGTTGTTCAGAGGAGCTAGCTAACAACACAATAACTTCAAACTGAAACTGCAAACTAGCTGCCCTTCCTTCCTTTTACCGGTTTTCAATGGACATTTCTTTGTATCTATCCATAAAAATGATGCCAGCCGATTCATGATTTCGACTATCTGAGAAACACTGCCTGCCTCTCTCGTCTCGACTCCCGACCCCTACACGTTCATTACTATGGGCCAGCTGGAGTTCGAATTTGAATATTGAAACAATGTTGCATATGTCGGAGACAGACAGTTTATACTGTTTATACAAATCTTTATACAAGGTTTATACAAATCTCCGCTGTTGAAAACTAAATGTTATTCTAAAAGAAATGTGAGATCATGTATAGAGGATTTTTATAGTGGAGATCAAGTTTATACCCTGCCTAGGCTGAAGAGACAGTGGATTGCGCAGTCAAATGAAACAGAGTAATAGGAATATAACGCCATAGATTTACCCAGTGGTAACTTGTGGAATAGACACCGGCTGGAATGCACATCAACAGCATCCTCCCAGACCCACTCTAATTCGCATTCTGCCCCAACAGATCCACAGATGACGCAATCTCAATCGCACTCCACACTGCCTTTTGCCACCTGGACAAAAGGAACACCTATGTGAGAATGCTGTTCATTGACTACAGCTCAGCGTTCAACACCATAGTGCCCACAAAGCTCATCACTAAGCTAAGGACTCTGGGACTAAACACCTCCTTCTGCAACTGGATCCTGGACTTCCTGACGGGCCACCCCCAGCTGGTAAGAGTATGCAACAACACATCTGCCACGCTGATCCTTAACACCGGGGCCCCTCAGGGGTGTGTACTTAGTCCCCTCCTGTACTCCCTGTTCACCCACGACAGCGTGGACAAACACGACTCCAACACCATCATTAAGTTTGCTGACGACACAACAGTGGTAGGCCTGACCACCGACAACGATGAGAAGGCCTATAGGGAGGAGGTCAGAGAATTGGCAGTGCGGTGCCAGGACAACAACCTCTCCCTCAACGTGAGCAAGACAAGGGAGCTGATTGTGGACTACAGGAAAAGGCGGGCCGAACAGGCCCCCATTAACATCGACGGGCTGTAGTGGAGCGGGTCGAGAGTTTCAAGTTCCTTGGTGTCCACATCACCAACGAACTATCATGATCCAAACATACCAAGACAGTCGTGAAGAGGGCTCAACAAAACCTTTTCCCCCTCAGGAGACTGAAAAGACTTGGCATGGGTCCCCAGATCCTCAAAAGGTTCTACAGCTGCACCATCGAGAGCATCCTGACCGGTTGCATCACCGCCTGGTATGGCAACTGCTCGGCATCTGACCTTAAGGTGCTACAAAGGGTAGTGCGTACGGCCCAGTACATTGCTGGAGCCAAACTTCCTGCCATCCAGGGTCTATATAATAGCTGGTGTCAGAGAAAAGCCCATAAAATGGTTAGACTCCAGTCACAAAAGTTATAGCATGTTTTCTCTGCTACCACACGGAAGCGGTACCAGAGCGCCAAGTCTAGGACCAAAAGGCTCCTCAATAGCTTCTACCCTCAAGCCACAAGACTGCTGAACAATTAATAAAATCGCCACAGGACAATTTACATTGATCCCCCCTACTTTTGTACATTGCTGCTACTCGTTGTTTATTATCTATGCATAGTCACTTCACCCCTGCCTACATGTACAAATTACCTCAACTAACATGTACCCCGCACACTGACTCCGTACCGGTACCCCTTGTATATAGCCTCGTTATTCTTATTCTTATTGTGTTACTTTTTATTATTATTTTTTACTTTAGTCTATTTGGTAAATATTTCCTTAACTTTTGAACTGCACTGTTGGTTCATGGCTTGTAAGTAAGCATTTCACGGTAGGGTCTACACTTGTATTCGGGGCCATTGACAAATAAAGTTTGATTTTATTTGACTTTTAACCAATCAGCATTCGGGATTAGACCCACGCCGTTGTATAACGCTTCAACATTGTATCAGAGAGGAAGAGGCGAAGCGAGACGTTTCGCTCTCTCCAAAATCTATCCAGAACAAGCCCAATGCGTTTCTATGTCTCCTGCCTTCCAGCGGTGGGACGAATACCATTGTTAGGGCAGAGAAATACGCATCTCGTCATTATATACAGATCTCTGATAGTATTTTCTGTTGGTAAAATCATTTTACTGTTTGGAAAAAAAGTAACCAGTAACCATTTGTTAACCGGTTAATTTTTTAAACCTTTATTTAACTAGGCAAGTCAGTTAAGAACAAATTCCTATTTTCAATGACGGCCTAGGAACAGTGGGTTAAATGCCTTGTTCAGGGGCAGAACGACAGATTTTTACCTTGTCGATCTTGCAACCTTTCGGTTACAACGCTCTAACCACTAGGCTACCTGCCGCCCGTTAATGGGGGTCAGTTAGTTGGCAGCAAAATTGACCGAAATGTGCATTCCTAACACACACTAAAGGAACATCCAGCAATCAAAGAAATTACAAACTAAAATACACACTAAAAACATAATAAAGCCACTGCAGAGGTATACACTGGAGCGGGATTGATTTGGAAGTGGAGGGTCCGTCATGGTCTGGGGTGGTGTGTCACAGCATCATCGGACTGAGCTTGTTGTCATTGGAGGCAATCTCAATGCTGTGCGTTACAGGGAAGACATCCTCCTCCCTCATGTGGTACCCTTCCTGCAGACTCATCCTGACATGACCCTCCAGCATGACAATGCCACCAGCCATACTGCTCGTTCTGTGCGTGATTTCCTGCAAGACAGGAATGTCAGTGTTCTGCCATGGCCAGCGAAGAGCCCGGACCTCAATCCCATTGAGCACGTCTGGGACCTGTTGGATCGGAGGGTGAGGGCTAGGGCCATTCCCCCGAGAAACTTGCAGGTGCCTTGGTGGAAGAGTGGGGTAACATCTCACAGCAAGAACTGCCAAATCTGGTGCAGTCCATGAGGAGGAGATGCAATGTAGTACTTAATGCAGCTGGTGGCCACGCCAGATACTGCCTGTTACTTTGATTTTGACTCCCCCCCCCCCTTTGTTCAGGGACACATTATTCAATTTCTGTTAGTCACCTGTCTGTGGAACTTGTTCAGTTTATGTCTCAGTTGTTGAATCTTATGTTCATACAAATATTTACACGTTAAATTGCTGAAAATAAAAGTAGTTGACAGTAAGGACGTTTCTTTTTTTGCTGAGTTTAGTATGGTAAACATAATGTTAACCATATGTGTAACCATAGTATGTCCAACGTAAATAATCGAAACCCTGGCCTTAGATTACTCTAAATTTGGAACACTATTGCAGTGAACACCCATTCATCACCCAAATAGTTGAATTAGCTGTGTGATAGCACCACTAAATGGGAAGGATATGTCATACAGTGATTATAATCCATCCACTGTCTCATGTTGCACAGACGATGAGCATTAAGGAGACATAAGTATTCCTGAGGCCTCTAACCATTTCCCCAGGAGAGGCATGCAAAAGGTAGACGGGAGGGGTAGGACATGGGATCAGACTTTGTAACAGTATCGCTTCCATCCCTCTCCTCGCCCCAACCCTGGTTTGAACCAGAAACCCTCTGCACACATCGACATTCCTATCGTCCACAAAAGCCACGGTCCTTCCATAGCAGGGGAAAAACTACTTCATGGTCTCAAAGCGAGTGACATCACCGATTGAAATGCTATTAGCGCGCACCGCTAACTAGCTAGCCATTTCACACTGGTTACACTCACCCCCTTTGACCTCCTTTTCAGCAGCAACCAGTGATCCAGGTCAACAGCATCAATGGAATCAACTTTTATTGGATCACCTTTTTTCCTACAACTACAAATCTCTTTCTACGCATGACAACTTTTTGTCTTTATGGCAGTCATTTTACTTAATAAGACCTTTGGAAATTACCTGAATATCTGCAGTTATAAAAAAAATCTTATGCAATATATCAATTTACAAATACAAATCAAAAGGTGTTTGCTTGTGGATAGTGATTTACGTTTGTGGAATGGTGATTTACATTTGTGGAATGGTGATTTACATTTGTGGAATGGTGATTTACATTTGTGGAATGGTGATTTACATTTGTGGAATGGTGATTTACATTTGTGGAATGGTGATTTACATTTGTGGAATGGTGATTTACATTTGTGGAATGGTGATTTACATTTGTGGAATGGTGATTTACATTTGTGGAATGGTGATTTACATTTGTGGAATGGTGATTTACATTTGTGGAATGGTGATTTACATTTGTGAATATGTGATTTACATTTGTGGAAAGTGATATACATTTGTGGATTGGTGATTTACATTTGTGAATACATTTGGCATGATATTGATCCCATAGTATGACCTCCCACTCACATGCACCCAAAAAAATGTAGGCGAGACAAAATGGCCACCTCCTATCCCTGCTAAACTAAAATAGGCAAGTGTACAGCAGAGGTCAGTAATAGGTTTTGCCTCGAAAAATTTATTCTCAGCTAATAGTCAGCAGAACAGAATATATTAGCGGCCTAATTTATAGGCTAATTAAACACAATTTTTTACACATCTGGAAAGCAGGCTATATAATCAGTTCAATGTCAATAACATATCCTAATATGTTCGATCTGATTACACTGACCAAATAACCAATATCTCTATTCAATTAGTTTTACATTGATTGTGGAAAAACAGATTGCAATCAAGAGAAGATGTTCTATCAAAATGTCTCAAAAGAAAGGTGGACAATGAAAATAAAAGTTTCAGGGAAGAATGGACAGAGAAGCAGGCATTCTTACCATATTTCTCCAATGTCAAACCAGAATGTCTTGTTTGCAACAAAATGGTTGCTGTTTGCAAATAATTAAATAGCAAAGTTCATGTTTTGTCTCCTCCAATTTTGAAGGCTGCAGCGCAGCTTCAGAATGTCATAGTGCGGAATCAATATATCCCCATATGCATCAGAGTCGCGTCTTTTGTGGGTATTTTAAAGCTTTGTTTCTAGCATAATGCATCATGGAGTTAAGCATTGTTATAGAACGCTTTATATAATCTGCAGTGTTTTTATTAAGTTATTTCAAAATATAAAGCTAACAATAGGTATCATTTTGTCCTTTTCTTTAACAAAGGGTATGGCATACCCTCACTCAATTTGAGCCCTGGTTTTTACCAAACACACCAGGCCCTTCCCAGACACAGAGGTATTTAAGGAGTGCATTGTGACAGTATTGGAGGATTTGGCTACCAACCCATCTATTGATAGCATAAGTGTGTCTGTCAAACAGGTAGGCCTACCTCTTTTTTTAATAGAACGAAATAGGCTCCAACAAAGCCCTCTTGTTGTTAGTGAAGTCAAATGAAAATTAAGACAATTGTTTAAATGAATTACTTTCAGCACCATTTGCTGTCCACCTCTGATTATGCCGCAGCCTCTCCAAAGCTGATGTCGTCCGCTTGCCTATTTAGTTGACGTTCTCACGTACTTTCTCTCTCGCCTCATGAGTTAATGATTTAAAAAGTGTCTGTCTTATGTAACACATTTGGTCTCTAGTCTACGGGCTACAGAAAAAGCACAGGCTACTACTCTTTCTACCATACTCTACATAATGTATGTTCAATTAATTTGATGGAGCATTGGAGAGGCGAGCTGGGCATAGACAAGCTAAATGTTTTGCACCCCTGCCTTTGGCAAAGTGGGCACTGCTTATCATGGGGCGGCATCAGCGCTCACCTGAATAGCCCACATGCCACTGGGTGAGAGAAGTTATCATTTAGGCAGAATAATGTGAGGTGTTATGTGTTGCTGGAGGTGCGTCTTGGTCAGTTTAACTCAGAAACGGCCGCCCTCGTCAAACTGCCGCTCTTGGCAACTACCTAATCCTGCCTAATGGGGCCTCTGATTAGCCGTGGGGCCTAATCATAGAATTATATAAAGGGACGGTTTCACAGACAGGGCTTAGATTAAGCCAGGAGTAGGCCTTAATGTGTACTAGTTAAACTAGGACATTTAAGTAGCTTTCATGAATGTGGCTTAAATTTGGCTTAGTTAGTCGGAGACTATGGAGTCCTGGAGTATGGTAAGTAGGCCTAAATGAAAACACCTGGGTTAAGCCTGATTAGGTTAAGTATGAACACATGCTGTTGGTCTAATGGTGCTCATAACCCGGAATGGAATAGAAAACACCATTACTGGTGTGAATCTTGAGACAAAACAATGGCAGAGGCAAAAATAATTTGTTCAAAAAACTTTAGTGAGTATGAAAAAAATGCTACTAAAACAAGTTGTCAAACCATCCAGTTTTTGAAATTAAAAACCATACTACTGCTACTGAGCAAAATAAAAAGAGTGGTTGGGCTGCAATTTGCAGTGAATTCAATGCAAATTCAAATGTAACCACAAGAGTACAACAACTTCAGGTGAGATATCATTATTATCAGTATTTCACATATTCATATTTTGGTGACCTCGCTTATATTGAAGGATATCGCCTTTATAGACTCTGTGGAAGAACCTTAAACTGGATTTAAAAATTGAAAATGCAGAGATCAGAAGAGAGCAATTTACTACATTTTACATTTACATTTAAGTCATTTAGCAGACGCTCTTATCCAGAGCGACTTACAAATTGAAAAGTTCATACATATTCATCCTGGTCCCCCCGTGGGAATTGAACCCTGGTCCCCCCGTGGGAATTGAACCCACAACCCTGGCGTTGCAAGCGCCATGCTCTACCAACTGAGCCACACGGGACCGTGTGGTGGACAACCACCAAAAAAGACAAGACTGATGAATTGAGCGACTTGCTGTCTGGAATAATAGAGCACCAGCAACCTCTGGATGGTATACCAGACGAAGACCATTAGGACAGTTCAAATGAAGAACTGAGCACAAATGGTACATATACCAAAGAAAGTAAATTGCTTACTTCCTTTGGTAAATACACTGCTCAAAAAAATAAAGGAAACACTTAAACAACACAATGTAACTCCAAGTCAATCACACTTCTGTGAAATCAAACTGTCCACTTAGGAAGCAACACTGATTGACAATAAATTCCACATGGTGTTGTGCAAATGGAATAGACAACAGGTGGAAATTATAGGCAATTGGCAAGACACCCCCAATAAAGGAGTGGTTCTGCAGGTGGTGACCACAGACCACTTCTCAGTTCCTATGCTTCCTGGCTGATGTTTTGGTCACTTTTGAATGCTGGCGGTGCTTTCACTCTAGTGGTAGCATGAGACGGAGTCTACAACCCACACAAGTGGCTCAGGTAGTGCAGCTCATCCAGGATGGCACATCAATGCGAGCTGTGGCAAGAAGGTTTGCTGTGTCTGTCAGCGTATTGTCCAGAGCATGGAGGCGCTACCAGGAGACAGGCCAGTACATCAGGAGACGTGGAGGAGGCCGTAGGAGGGCAACAACCCAGCAGCAGGACCGCTACCTCCGCCTTTGTGCAAGAAGGAGCAGGAGGAGCACTGCCAGAGCCCTGCAAAATGAGAGCCCTGCAGACTCCATGAGGGTGGTATGAGGGCCCGACGTCCACAGGTGGGGGTTGTGCTTTCAGCCCAACACCGTGCAGGACGTTTGGCATTTGCCAGAGAACACCAAGATTGGCAAATTCGCCACTGGCGCCCTGTGCTCTTCACAGATGAAAGCAGGTTCACACTGAGCACATGTGATAGATTTGACAGAGTCTGGAGACGCCGTGGAGAACGTTCTGCTGCCTGCAACATCCTCCAGCATGACCGGTTTGGCGGTGGGTCAGTCATGGTGTGGGGTGGCATTTCTGTGCTCGCCAGAGGTAGCCTGACTGCCATTATGTACCGAGATGAGATCCTCAGACCCCTTGTGAGACCATATGCTGGTGCGGTTGGCCCTGGGTTCCTCCTAATGCAAGACAATGCTAGACCTCATGTGGCTGGAGTGTGTCAGCAGTTCCTGCAAGAGGAAGGCATTGATGCTATGGACTGGCCCGCCCGTTCCCCAGACCTGAATCCAATTGAGCACATCTGGGACATCATGTATCGCTCCATCCACCAATGCCACGTTGCACCACAGACTGTCCAGGAGTTGGCGGATGCTTTAGTCCAGGTCTGGGAGGAGATCCCTCAGGAGACCATCCGCCACCTCATCAGGAGCATGCCCAGGCATTGTAGGGAGGTCATACAGGCACGTGGAGGCCACACACACTACTGAGCCTCATTTTGACTTGTTTTAAGGACATTACATCAAAGTTGGATCAGCCTGTAGTGTGGTTTTCCACTTTAATTTTGAGTGTGACTCCAAATCCAGACCTCCATGGGTTGATAAATTTGATTTCCATTGATCATTTGTGTGATTTTGTTGTCAGCACATTCAACTATGTAAAGAAAAAAGTATTTAATAAGAATAGTTAATTCATTCAGACCTAGGATGTGTTATTTTAGTGTTCCCTTTATTTTTTTGAGCAGTGAATATTCCACTGTCTGTGTCAATCTTTACTCTTCTTTCATTCTAAGGACCATATGAGTTTATTTGTGCTTCTAACAGTGTTCTTTTTTCAGAGGAAGGGAATCTGAACAGGTTGGAAGAGTCAGTGCACAGTGAGTGTGTACCCTCTACATCTGCTATAGCATCCCTGAGAGAAGATGCTGCCACCACCTTTCAGCAGAGAACAAAAAAGATGACCATGCATGAAAAGTTAGCCAGAGAATTTCATGAGCATAAAATGAAATATCTGAAGGGAGAACATGAAATGAAAATTCTACAGGTTGAATTGTATATAAAGTTGGAAAAGAGAGTTATGATTTAAAATATATACAGTAATGAGACAATTGTGATTACCAGCCATGGTGAACAATATGTGAAATAATACATGTTTTGTCATTTGGATAGTCAAGAGTGAGAGTATTTTAATCAGAGGTGTGGACTCGAGTCACAAATATGATGACTTGCAACTCGACTTTGACACCAATGACTTGGACTTGAGCCTTATGACTCGACCTGACTTGATACCCTCCCCAAGCCCAAATATAAAAAATGATGTTATTAAAAAAAGTGTGCAGCGCATCAACTCTTCATTTAACGGATTAGTTTGAATCGGACAGAAGCCAATCAAATTGTGCCAGCTGAGAAAAAGTTGTGCGTGGCAGTGCAGAGGAACGCCGGCAGGTGAATTCAGATGGAGCCCTTGGGAAGATGATACACAAAATTATTATTATATAAAGACAAACTGGCTAGGCAGTTGGTAGCCTAAAAACTGCCTGTTGTTACTGCTGTTCCTAAAACCATTGACATAGGTTAGCCTACTGTAACCACACAGAGAGAGAGAGAGAGAGAGAGAGAGTGTGTGTGTGTGTGTGTTAAGGTTGGGCGATTGTGTACAAGCCTACATCGCCGGATTGCGATCCTTGATAGTCGATCACTATTGGGAGGGGGGGGGGGGTATGGGGGGGTCATTCTCATGGCTACCCATGTATTTCCATGGATATATAACGTTTATTTGGAAACTAATAAATAGATATTTTCACAAGCGTTCATGTTTTGCGTAAATGTAATATACTAACTATTACTCGTTAAAAATATGAAATGGTATTACATTTGGTGAAGAACACATTATGACTTGTTTAGGACTCGAAACTCAAAGTTTAGGACTTGAGACTTGACTTGAGTGCTAAGACTTGACACTTACTTGACACTTACTTGTTACTTACTTGTGACTTACTTGTGACTTGTAAAATAATGACTTGGTCCCACCTCTGATTTTAATCACCACAAACTACATTTTAAACCAGCCTTGGTTTAGTCACTCATTTTATTTCGCTGCACACTGCTTGAATTTTGTACAGAACAAACATTATCAGAGCAAAAATAATCCATAATGAATACATTCCATATTTAAATGCATTTCATCTAGTTGAAGTGCTGCAATGTGAAAGCAACTCTGTGTGCAAGTCCTCGTTGGTCATTGCCTGCCTCAGCCATGGGCACATCTGCTTGATCCTGATCCAGCCACTGACTACACTTTAGCTAGCTAATTAGCAGAGCAGTAGATTAAAAAATAATTTTGTATTATTTAGCCTAGATAATTGTTTGTACAGTATGTCAACTTTGTTGTCTATTTCAGACCTTATGGCATTCTACAAGGATGAGCATAAGAGCATTAAAAGGGGTGAAGACTGCTATAAATCTGGCCATGTGGAGAAGTGTAGCTATAGTGAGGGGAAGTTTACCAGTTGGTCAGGGCCAGCATGAGAGATAAAGTTGATCCTGTGTCAGTGATTGTAGCTGTCAGTGGTATAAAGTATTTAAGTAAAAATACTTAAAAGTACTAATTAAGTATTTTTTGGGGTATCTGTACTTAACTATTTATATTTTTTACAACTTTTACTTTACTACATTCCTAAAGAAAATTATGTACTTATTACTCAATACATTTTATCTGACACCCAAAAGCACTCGTTACACTTTGAATGCTTAGCAGGACAGAAAATGGTTCAATTCACACACTTATCAAGAGAACATCCCTGGTCATCCCTACGGAGTCATTTTCTGTTAAGGTATCTTTACTCTTACTTAAGTATGAGAACTGGGTACTTTTTCCACCAATGGTTGCTATTAAGTTAAGTTTGAGCATCTTAGTTTAGAACGATTTGTTCTAAAACGGCTGTCAACATTCGACAAGGAAAGAACCACAATCAATTACATCATCATTAATCAGATTACCACAGATACCAGACTTAGATGAGTGATAAATCAGTTCTAGAATGTTGTCATTGATGAGAATGAATCTAAAAATCTATTGACATTCAGAATTGACTTTGTTTAGACATCCAGACTGTATTGTAGTTTCATAACCGGAGACAAATCTTTAAAGGCACAGTATGTATTTATTCCGTGTGGTATGCATTCACAGAGCCTTGATTTATAAGATCCTTCCCACTATATGATTGATATGTCGCTGCTAAAAAAAGGTCCTCAGATCACAGTCGTTGGATGGGATGTCGTCTGTAAAGTGGCGTACAGATAACTAAGAGGAGGGAATCAAGTCATTCAAAATGCCTATAGGGATGGATGTGCCGGAGTCAGGACTTTGGGTCATGCGGTCTGGGATCCTGGGTGCCTCACCGGATAGTCTTGTGGGCCCCACAGCAGTGGTGGAGGTCAAGTGTCGCTATGGTTATCATGGACACAGTGGGAATTTATATCTGTGGTTTTAAAATAATTTCTTACCCCCTAGTGTCTTACTTGCTGAAGACCCCAGTAATTCCTGACATGGTTATCATGATGAAACTGTGTGAAATTATATCCAATGTTATGTAAGCTAGTTGGACAGAAAAGGGAATATTGTCACCCTATGTGTAATAGCATAGCAAGCAACATAGGCTAATAAAATAAGTGTTATACTAGCCTATTTCATAACATGCATAATATTATACTCATAAAGAGATGACATTGGTGCATACCTTTATCTTTTGCACGTTTCTCCTCTTCTTCTTTCCTCTTTGTCCTAAACTGGGCACCTGATGGCTTAGACCTTTTCTTATCCATTTGTGTTGATTTGGCACCTGAGCATCAATACATTACCCATCCCCCAACACTGTCAACCAAGAGTCAAGACTACATTACCCATCCTCCAACACTGTCAACCAAGAGTCAAGACTAAACCAATTCACCTTGGTGGTGTGCAGACTGGTTTTATATTATTCTTAACAATTTCGCACAAACCAGAAAAAAATGCAACAATATGTCTGTGAAACTATATATTCACAATATTATGAATGAATTGTGGTATATTTGGTAGCATTACGTAGTGTGACTGATTTTACTAATTGCATTAGTACTGTACAAAGTTAGAGGTGTGCTATTTGATAGATTCCCCTGCTCCCCCTACCTCGGGCTTCCAGTGGGGAGACCTGAGGTCAACCTACCCCCGCCCCCCTCCCCATCTCATACTTCTGAGTGGGAGACCTTCCCAGGCAGTAGCCTGACTAGCTCACAAACTAGAATTAGGGCGCCCACTCCGACAAGGTTAATTGACCCACAGTCCCACACAGTGACATGATATCATTGACGTGACATACAAATGAGCAAAAGAAAACCGATCATGCACATGCCCCGTGCCGCCCCCGGCAAGATGCCACCCTGGGTGGCTGCCCATGTCGCCCATACCTAAATCCGCTACTGAGGGTCAGCCATAGTAGTACGGAGCCCCTGGAGCAAATTAGGGTTACGTGCCTTGCTCAAGGGCACATCGACAGATTTTTCACCTTCTCGGCTTGGTTACTGGCCCAAAGTTCTAACCACTTGGCTACCTGCCACCCTACAGGAGAGCTGGCTACTGTGGAGTCAAATACTGAACAGGTAATAGCAGATGACTATATTTTACCTAAGCAGTATCAAGTTCTTAAAAAAAAGTTTAATTACACATTTTTCTGCCATCATACTTTCTTTTTTTTTGCCGTCTAAAGCTAAAGTCTGAAGCTAAACTGCCCTGATTGATCCCTGAATTGGAGAGCCAGAAGCTTCTGGAAGGGGTGTTGGTGGCCCAGTAGGGGACATTCTTCTCCATCACCGCATTTGTGTTCAGTTTGACCACTGCATTAATTTGCTTGTTTTCATCACAGTTTGATCCCATTTTGCATTGTTTTTCCCATAGAAATAGAATTAATAGAATATGAAGACATCTGGGTAGAGTGGCAGCCATTCCGATTGTACCCGTAGGAGAAAAGCAGGAAGTAAAAGCAGGAAGTGTTATCAATCAGTCTATGCTGTGATTTGTTGAATCAACTCAACTGACATTACAATAAAATACATTCCATTGCATGACTACTTTAGTTAGCGTCATTTGAATGAACATTCTTCATTACCATGGAAATTATTGCGTCACAATACCAGGCAGCCAATGCGAGTGTACCCATGAGTTCCCCAATCAAAGTTGCCACGGTTAGAGGTTCCAAGCCTGTTCTATTCATTCTATTTTTATGGTTTTCCCCCTGATTAGCTGTTCCTCAACACTGGAGTTGAAGAGTATGCAAAGACAGATGCCTTCTGGCTTTATAGTTGGATTGGACTGGCAGACTTGAGAAAAGAGGAGTTTTTCTTATGGGTTAACAACAACAAGCTGGCGTATAAACCAGACTATAAGCCATTACTCCCTGTTTTCCAATGGCAATCATTCAATGCAATAATAACAAAAAAGGAGCCACAACACCTGCATGTTGTGGTGTATTTACTGTCATTATTTTATTGATTATTACCTCATTGTAACACATTAACACATTATATATAGGAACTTATTTTTATGTTTCACCATAATGGTTACCTGCATACTCCATGGCTCTGTTTGAATTCTGAATCTGAAATGGTTGGATTGGTGTAAGTAACAGGGTAGTAACCTTGCTTACACTTCCTATCCAATATCTTATAGATTCACCACGTCAAAGGAGAAATTGTGGTGAAGATATTGGGGGGGACGAATAGTAGACGGGGTCGTGGGGGGGACGAATAGTAGATAGGGTCCTGGGGGGGACGAATAGTAGATTGGGTCCTGGGGGGGACGAATAGTAGATGGGGTCGTGGGGGGGACGAATGGTAGATGGGGTCCTGGGGGGGACGAATAGTAGATAGGGTCCTGGGGGGGACGAATAGTAGATTGGGTCCTGGGGGGGACGAATAGTAGATGGGGTCGTGGGGGGGACGAATGGTAGATGGGGTCGTGGGGGGGGACGAATGGTAGATGGGGTCCTGGGGGGGACGAATAGTAGATGGGGTCCTGGGGGGGACAAATAGTAGATGGGGTCCTGGGGGGGACAAATAGTAGATGGGGTCCGGGGGGTCCTCCCCCGTTTTTTAAATTATATTTTAAAATGCATTTCCTGCAATTCTACACAGTTTGACATTACTTATCATGCCTCTCTTGAGGGGTATATTGAAAACACAGTATAAGTGGAAGGATAAGTGGAAGCCCCCCCCCTTTATTATTTCATTCCAAGTCATCATCTCATCTCTATAGAGCTGCTGCCTATGCTGTCTGACAAAATCACTATTTTGTAGTTCTTCAAAGTAAATAAGGCACACTTTTATGACTGCTGAATACCAACTATCTTTCACTTTGATCGTGTATTTTCAGGTAGCGTTACCTTGCAAAGCAACAGCTGCTCTCTATATCCCCACACGATCCTGCATTCATGTCTCTTGGCAGGTGTAAAAGAGACACAGACCGGACAAGTATATGCGCAATGGATTATGGTCATTGTAGTTAATTACCACATTTTATGCACTAAACCAGGGTGTTTCCCCAAACTCGGTCCTCAGGACCCCAATGGGTGCACGTTTTGGTTTGTGCCCAAGCACTGCACTTCAAATAATCAACTAATCATCAAGCTTTGATCATTTGAATCAGCTGTGTAGTGTTAGGTCAAAAACCAAAACGTGCACTTCTTGGGGTCCAGAGGACTGAGTTTGAGAAACGCTGTGCTAAACTATGTACCCTGAACAAAAATATAAACACAACAAGCAAGAATTTGAAAGATTTTACTAAGTTACAGATCATAGAAGGAAATCAATCAATTTAAATGAATGAATTAGGCCCTAATCTATGGATTTCACATGAATACAGATATGCATCTGTTGGTCACAGATACCTTAAAAAAAGGCAGGGTGGTGGATCAGAAAACCAGTCAGTATCTGGTGTGACCACCATTTTCCTCATCAGAACGACACTCCTTCTCATAGAGTTGATCAGGCTGTGGATTGTTGTCCCACTCCTCTTCAATGGCTGTGGAAAGTTGCTGAATTTTGGTGGGAACTGGAACACGCTGTCGTAGAGCATCCCAAACATGCTCTATGGGTGACATGCCTGGTGAGTTTGCAGGCCATGGAAGAACTGAGACATGTTCCGTTTCAGATCCTTGCGACATCGAGCTATGCATTACCAAGCTGAAACATGAAGTGATGGCGGCAGATGAATGGCCTCAGGATCTCTTCACGGTATCTCTGTGCATTCAATTTGCCATTGATAAAATGCACTTGTGTTCATTGTCCATAGCTTATGCCTGCCCATACCGTAACCCCACCATCACGGAGAACTCTGTTCACAATGTTGACATCAGCAAACGGCTTGCCCACACGACGCCATACATGCTGTCTGTCATCTGCTGGTACAGTTGAACATGGGATTCATCTGTGAAGAGCACACTTCTCCAGCGTGCCAGTGGCCATCGAGGTGAGCATTTGCCCACTGAACTTGGTTACGAAGCCAAACTGCAGTCAGGTCAAGACCCTGATTAGGACGACAAGCATGCAGATGAGCTTCACTGAGACGGTTTCTGACAGTTTGAGCAGAAATTCTTCAGTTGTGCAAACCCACAGTTTCATCAGCTGTACGGTTGGACGTACTGGCAAATTCTCAAAAATGACATTGGAGGCGGCTTATGGTAAAGAATTTTCTGGCAACAGCTTTGGTGGCCTTTCCTGCAGTCAGCATACCAATTGCACGCTTCCTCAAAACTGTACATTTTAGAGTGGCCTTTTATTGTCCCCAGCACAAGGTGCACCTGTGTAATAATCATGCATTTAATCAGCTTCTTGATATGCCACACCTGTCAGGTGGATGGATTATCTTGTGAAAGGAGAGATTCTCACTATTAAAAAAAAAAAGTATTTAACCTTTACTTAACCTAGGTTAACTAGGCAAGTCAGTTAAGAATAAATTCTTATTTACAATGACGGCCTACCAAAAGGCAAAAGACCTCCTGTGGACACGGAGCTGGGATTTAAAAAAATAAATTATACAGTATATATATATATAACATATAAATATAGGACAAAACACACAACACAACAAGAGAGACAACACAACACTACATAAAGAGAGACCTAAGACAACAACATATCAAGGCAACACAACATGACAACAACATGGTTGAAAACAGCATGGTAGCAGCACAAAACATGGTACAAACATTATTGGGCACAGACAACAGCACAAAGGGCAAGAAGGTAGAGACAATAATACATCACGCAAAGCAGCCACAACTGTCAGTAAGATTGTCCATGATTGAGTCTTTGAATGAAGAGATTGAGATAAAACTGTCCAGTTTGAGTGTTTGTTGCAGCTCGTTCCAGTTGCTAGCTGCAGCGAACTGAAAAGAGGAGCGACCCAAGGATGTGTGTGCTCTGAGGACCTTTAACAGAATGTGACTGGCAGAACGGGTGTTGTGTGTGGAGGATGAGGGCTGCAGTAGATATCTCAGGTAGCAGGGAGTGAGGCCTAAGAGGGCTTTATAAATAAGCATCAACCAGTGGGTCTTGTGACAGGTATACAGAGATGGCCAGTTTACAGAGGAGTATAGAGTGCAGTGATGTGTCCTATAAGGAGCATTGATGGCAAATCTGATTGCCAAATGGTAAAGAACATCTAGCCGCTCGAGAGCACCCTTACCTGATAATCTATAAATGATGTCTCTGTAATCTAGCAAGGGTAGGATGGTCATCTGAATCAGGGTGCGTTTGGCAGCTGGGGTGAAAGAGGAGCGATTACGATAGAGGAAACCACGTCTAGATTTAACTTTAGCCTGCAGCTTTGATATGTGCTGAGAGAAGGACAGTGTACTGTCTAGCCATACTCCCAAATACTTGTACCTCAAGCTCTAAACCCTCAGAGGTAGTAATCATCACGGGAGAGGGGCATTCTTCTTACCAAACCACATGACCTTTGTTTTGGAGGTGTTCAGAACAAGGTTAAAAGGTAAAGAAAGCTTGTTGGACACTAAGAAAGCTTTGTTGTAACAGGGATGTAAACACATTTTGAGAGAAATACGTTTTTTGTGCATATGGAAAATATCTGCGATCTTTTATTTCAGCTCATGAAAAATGGGACCAACAATTTACATGTTTACTGCATTAATATTTTTGTTCAGTAGAGAATATTGCACAGTCCAGGGTGGATCTGATTTATCTGTAGGGAGACTGTGCAATGTGAGCATTGGACTTACAGGGAAAAAAATAACGAAATGGAATTCAAATAATTGAACCGAAGTAGGTCAATTAGTTGTTTAAAAAACGAAAAATAACTCCGGTAATAGCTCAGCACTACCAGCTAGACTAGAGGGCCTGCAGCACGGTCCTGATGTATTCCATTCCTCCCTCAGTGAACTCTGTGGCCAATCAATTACCATCAATTGATCAAATAACAAATAGAAAATAAATACATGTTTGCCATTGTAGCTTATCTTAAGTGCAGTGGCCCCTATCAAAACGTTCAGTTTTATTTCTACCCAAATCAACAATAAATCCACCGTAAAGGCTATGCACCTTTAAATTTAGCGGAGACGTCTTAGTGGAAGTGTTTTAGCTAGTAGCGGATTGGACAAACGGCTTCCGTCCCCTCGGTTAGTAAGTATCATAAATCGCTATAGTGGCGGGAGATGTCATGCGTGCTGTCTAGAGGTAAACAAACAACTTGATCAGAGTATTGCATGAACAACAATAGTGAACCTTGTTGTTGATTGTGGATAATATCTCCATTAGTAGCTAGTTTAACTTGCCAACTATACGGACCAAAGCGGGGAGAGAGTTTGTTATTATGAGCAGGCTTCGATCAGCGATGCAGAAGAGGAAGAGAGTTGCGCTGGACAAAACCGAGTCGACGTCAGCAAAACCATTGCGGAAAAGAGCAAAAGCAACTGTGAAACAAGGTAGGCTTACACGTTTGGGACTTTTGTCTCACTAGTCAAAAAAAGTTTAAAAAAAATGTTGAACAGAGTAGAATATCAGCAACATCTTTGAATACGTTAGGACACCGGTGGAGACTCCTGGCACAAGTTATGCAACATGTCTCTCTCCCTCTCCTAATCTTTCTCTGTGCATTCACTCTCAGTCTTCAATCTTTATTTCGAGATCTGTGTCTTAGTCATTTCTCTCTTTCTCCGCCTTGAGTCTCTATTGACCATTGATGGATTTGAGTGATTGCCACAACCCAACATGTGATTTCATAATGGCATGCTGTAACGTCTTCCCTCAGAGCCCGATGAGACTGCAGCGTCTACATACCATTCATTCCATGATCCTGCTGACATTACACTCTTCAGGACACACATCCTGTACTGGTATGACCAGGGGAAGAGAGAGTTACCCTGGAGAACTGTGGTAAAGAGAACGATATAATATATTTTCCCATTACGGTTTCATTGATGCTTACACGCACAACAAGGCATGGACATGATTATTGAGTGTGTATGAATTTACTCCCTTATACCATTGGAACGTCTGTTAGAATATTTATTAGATATTTTGCAGGATGAAATCTCTTGAGATGCACCATCTCATTTTCGATAGTGTCCAAATATTATCATGAATGTAATCCATAATTTGACATATGGTATATGAAATTTACATCGGTGGGCTATTTTAGCAGTATTCGTTTCCTCCCTCTCAACTCAGGGTAAAGTGATCGTACCACAGCTCAAACCCGGGACCCTCACTAACACGCATAACCGCCCTCCTTGACAACTTAACCACCTGTTGGCTCCAATTTGACAGAACGGTTGACGGCATTTCAAGCTAGCTGTGGAATGAGCTTATGGCACCTTATTTCCATTACGTATAGAACAGCTTAGCTAGAATAAATGTTACTTTTCCCCAAGGAATATGATTTCACGTAATGTTTCCTTAATAGGCCCTGACAGAACCGGACATCAATATCAGGACATATGCAGGTAAGGCACTGCATGCTCTCATATACTAGTAACTAGTGGGCCTTTGTGTTATCCTAAATGGACCTTGTTTCCTCTCTAGTTTGGGTCTCAGAAATCATGTTACAGCAGACCCAGGTTGCCACTGTGATCGACTACTACAATAAGTGGATGAAGGTAGGCCAGTCTGTCGCTCTTGTATGAACTTGATTTAAGCAGACTTAGTAATCACAGAAACGATGTGTTTAGATTCATCTCTTCTTCTTGTGTTTTTGCCTCATTCTTTTCCAGAGGTGGCCAACAGTACAGGATCTTGCAGCAGCTACGTTGGAGGTGATTACAATGAATGCAAATGAGGGTCTGTGAGGTAAAAATGCCCGTGTGCTCTGACCATCTTGTCATCAATTATCATCCTTTTTATCTGAGCAGGAAGTCAATCAGATGTGGGCTGGGCTTGGGTACTACTCCCGGGGAAAGAGACTTCAGGAAGGAGCTCAGAAGGTCTGTGTCTATGGCATATATCATTTCCAGTATGTCCTGGCTCAAGCAAGGCTTACCACCACACCAACGTGACACTTTTATGACGAGGAGAGCTGACTTTGGTTCATTTTGTCGACTGCCTCTCTCAAAAACAGGATTTTATCTTTGATGTTAGGACCTTACCTGTCTGTTTAGTTGGAGACGTGGGTGGGAAATTTACTTTTTGGTGGCTGCCCAAATTTTACCAGCCGCAATTTCGAATGAAGACAAATCTCAGAAAACGCATGCACATGTTTTGTTATGTTAAAACAACACACAAACACGCTGTTGTTTTGTTGCATGTGGGCTTTGGATTGAACTGGGTGACCATCTGCCAATGTGACTGGTAAGAGTAGACATTGTACTAGCCAATGCCAAAATCGACAAGCTGGTGGCTGGTGTTCATTTCCCACACTGGCTGTGTGACATGTACTGTGATGCTTGAACTATTGAGCGCCTGTTCTCGGTCTACAGTGACTTCTGAGTGTGTTGTTTTTGTTGTTCTGTCTGGCTGTGATTTGTGCTACAGGTGGTAGCAGAGCTGGGGGGAGAGATGCCCAGGACGGTTGAGGCTCTGCTGAAGCAGCTGCCTGGAGTGGGCCGCTACACCGCCGCAGCTGTAGGCTCCATCGCGCTGGGCCAGGTCAGAGCTCTCTCTATACGCACGCATGCTAACACACGCCTTTTTAAAATTTAAAGTGATTTTTAACCCCTCCCTCTTTGACATCATCGTTCACTGACATGACCTGTGACCTCTGTTGCACAGGTGACGGGAGCTGTTGATGGAAATGTGATCCGGGTCCTGTGTCGGGTGCGGGCTATAGGGGCCGACACTACAAGCCCAGCAGTGACTGAAGCTCTATGGTGAGGTTGAAGTCATTTTTTTCCTAATGGTGATTCTTCAGTGGATATTTAACATCCATCCAGTGCACTGGAGGTTGGTGGCACCTTAATTCGGGAGAACGGGGCGGAGTCAGTGGAATGGTCTCAAACACATGGTTTGGAGGTGTTTGATGCCATTCCATTTGCTCCGTTCAGTCCATTATGAGCTGTCCTCCCTTCTGCAGCCTCCACTGGTCCAGTGGGGGTCATCTATTTTTAATACAAGCTGTTACAATGAAGACATAGTTGACCAATTCCAACACCTAAACCATCATACTCAATCTCATGTCGTTGACTTGATGCGTATTCTTACCTGGCTAGATACTGTATGGTTCCCTTGGTAATTGTTTGAAGGATTCATTGTTCCTCTGTGTGTATTCTAGGAGCATCGCCAACACGTTGGTGTCCCAAGAGAGACCAGGGGACTTTAACCAGGCCATGATGGAGCTGGGGGCGAGGGTGTGCACCCCTAAAGGCCCCCAGTGCACCCAGTGTCCCATACAGACTCTCTGCCACTCCTACAGGAAGGTACCACACTGAAGTCATCAACCATAACAGGACCAGGTCATAGCATTGGCCTATTCCAGACCAGTTGTGATGAGTCTCCAGTGCATATGTAGCTACTGTGTTAGTGTCTCTCTCTGTGCAGGTTAGCGTCAAACGAGAGGAGAACTCAACAAAGCTTCTGGGTAAATTGAACAAGGTACCTGCATCTCTGCCAGATATAGAGGATTGTGGTAAGTGTTTTAGTTTTTTCATTGTTTGAAAGGTCTGTGCATATAGGGATGGTAGTCATATACCTGGTATTTTGAATACAGTTATTAAAGCATATTTGATAGAAATATCTATTTTTGTCTACAAGTCTTTATAACAGATAGATACTCTAGCTCCCGGTATGTGTGTGTTGACTTCGCCAAATAATTCTCGCCAAACATGTAAACGCTTCCTGACTCCTCCTCTAACTTTGTCCTCCTAACTCCCCCCCCCCCCCCCCCCCCCCCCCCCCCAGTGACAGCAGGAACATGTAACCTGTGCCCCACGGAACCCTGGGACAGCCAACTGGGCGTTCTGAACTTCCCCAGGAAGCCGGTGAAGAAAGCTCCTCGTGTGGAGCGCACACTCACCTGTGTGGTGGCTCGGCCAGGAGCAGGAGGAGATAGGGAGTACCTGCTCACCCAAAGGCCGAGCAAAGGTCAGCTGCCCTTATTATAGTCTGTGTCTTAAATGGCACCCTAGTCCCTATCAGGGCTCTAAAGAGTGAACATTTTTGGCTGCATATGCTCCTAAATATTTAGCAGTGCGACCTGGAATTTTTATTTGGGAGCACCAGTGCCCCTAGAAGAAGAAAAACATCCAGATAATAATTAATTGTTGTAATGATTAGTCTTCGCTGTACCTTTTTGTTTCCGAGTGCCCTAGAGAAAGAAGTGCAGATTTGTTAGTGCCATGGTTGCACCATTACTACAGCGGAAGCATCTAGTTTCTAGATCAAAAGATCATGGCGCCTCATTTAGAAACGTTGCGTATGCACAATATCTGCCTCAAATCATGCGTGTGCCAGTTTATCACGCAAAGTTGCCACTTAGAAAAATGTAACTTGCGTTGAGAATGTGCTTATCCTCCCGCAAACTTTACACCATGCGTACGCACAGTTTCTAGTGGTTGAAGTCTAGCGTTGCGAGAAGCCAAAAGTAGCCTTGTAGTAACCTTGTGGAAATGGGGAATATATGATAATTCATATCAAAAGAACAGGTAGGTCTAGCTAAATACAGTAACAAGATGCAATCATTAGCCGTTAGTGAGACGAGATCTATTTATCTTTGTGTTCTAAAATAGTTAGAAATAGGCCTATATTTACTATAATTTCTTTCATTTCATTACTAAATAATTTCCTCACCTTTTCAGACTACTGGTTTCATAGTTTACTCACGAAATAGCCTATAGGCCAAAAACAAGTTAGGACAGGCAACCGTTCGTCCCATTTCTCTTTTAGTTGGACCCACTTTACAGTCATATATACAGTCATATTGACTGTCATATTTACAGTCACTTTACAGTCATATTGACTGTCATATTTACAGTCACTTTACAGTCATATTTCAAGCAGCCTATTTTGCTCTATGCGATCAGAAGCGCAGTTTAACGGTAGATTATGCGGTTCACCTTTTCCGTTGACGTTTGTAGGCTACGTCTGAATACTGTAAAGTGCCATTTCTTGTGTAGACAATATTTCATTTATGAACATAATACATCTATCATAACCATTCCTCACCTTTTCTGGCCATGACGAGTTCATATTCGCAATGTAGCCATCACTATTGTAGTACCCGAGACCACATATTGAGTGTCTTGTCTCTGAGAGATACATTTTTAAGCGGTCTTGACTTGGTCTCGGACAGTGAGGACTAGTCATTTCTTCCTGATACCAGCGGAGTAAAAAAAAAAAAAAAAAAACTCTTATCAGCTTCCATTCAGTCAGCTTTGCCAGGCCAAATATATACACTCCTTTCTTGAAACCATGAATGTCTTAACAGCCTATTGAAACCCGGGCTTCCTACTTTACTCGTTACTGTCCTTTTACTTTTGTAGAAAAATATCCTTTGTCTTTGTCAGTATTTCCAGTATTTCCTTCCTAGGCCTTCAGTGTGTGACAGGTTAGTACAGTGGCGAACCTATTGGACCTAGGCCTTCAGTGTGTGACAGGTTAGTACAGTGGTGAACCTATTGGACCTAGGCCTTCAGTGTGTGACAGGTTAGTACAGTGGTGAACCTATTGGACCTAGGCCTTCAGTGTGTGACAGGTTAGTACAGTGGTGAACCTATTGGACCTAGGTCTTCAGTGTGTGACAGGTTAGTACAGTGGTGAACCTATTGGACCTAGGCCTTCGGTGTGTGACAGGTTAGTACAGTGGTGAACCTATTGGACCTAGGCCTTCAGTGTGTGACAGGTTAGTACAGTGGCGAACCTATTGGACCTAGGTCTTCAGTGTGTGACAGGTTAGTACAGTGGCGAACGTATTGGACTTAGGCCTTCAGTGTGTGACAGGTTAGTACAGTGGTGAACCTATTGGACCTAGGCCTTCAGTGTGTGACAGGCTCGTGATGCTGAAAGAACAACAATCGTAATACCAGCGCACTCATGTAGGAGAGTTCACTTTTTGTAAAACACAAATGGCCAGTGGTGTAGTGGAGGCTATACGCAGGCCGTATACCCAGTTTTCTTTTTTTTCCAGTGGGCTTTGCATATACTCACTTCTTATCAAAGAAGTGGAGATATAGGATTTATCAGTTATGTAGTACAAGAGAGAAATCAAGAGCACACAGCTCTCAACTGGTTGTCTCACAGAGCAGCTCACAGAAGAATGACATCACTAGCCATTAGGGTAGGTAGGAGAGACGTTTCAACTTATGATATTTTCCAGTAAATGCTAACTAAGGCTAACTAAGTCTTGGTTAGCAGACTAATTCATGGACACACTGTTTGCATGAACATTTTCTAAAAGCTTTCCCAAAAAATACTTCCCAATTAAATTTTGACTGCAAAGTAGGCCAACCTGACAGAATGGTATCATGCTAATTTGTATCGATGGGTTTTTGCTCAATTGAATTAAAGGGCAACTTCACCCTACATAAATATATTTTGGGGATTTTTACAAGACATCAAAAATGGTCTCCTGAATGCATCTTGTGAAAATATGAAAAATCTACAGGAAAACTCGTAAAAAAACATAGGAAAATATAGGATTTTTCACACAGGGCACCTTTCTTTCACTGGGCAGGCCGTTTGGCTAAATTTGAGTATACCCACTTCTCCAGGCACCGTTACCCCACTGCATAGTGCCATTGGAAAGACCACACTCACACATGATTTTAAAGGATAAGCAGGCCATTCACTCAGACATAATTATCCAGTGGGTCCCAATCATAAGAATACCAAGACACAACCATTAGGCCAAACATTTCCCAAACGAAATGTACAACTATTACTTCCCATTTCCCAAAAAACTTTTCACGCTTAGCGCACAAAGTAACCGGTGATCCAAAATGTATTAAAAAGTTATTTTCAAAGCGGTGGCTAGCAACAGCGAGTGAGCTGCAATAAAAAACACAGTTCCACTCACCAGATGATGATAATTTGAAACTTAACTTCTTGTTGAAAGTTATTATTGAAAAGGGAGCAGCTAACAAATTGGCAACAACATCTTCGATAACACCTGCTGCAGCTGCTGCAAATTAGCCGACAAAAAAAGCTAGCTAGCTAGACCGTCGGAGAACTACTGCTCGCTATTGCAAGTAATGTAATTTTTTGCGAGTAATTTAAAAAAAAGTTGGGAGCACCAGTGCTACCAATGAAAATTGGTAGTTTAGAGCCCTGGTCCATATATTCACTATATAGTGAATAGGGTACCATTTGGGACAGGGCTCTAGTATAGCACTAAAACACACCTTCCAAGCATTTTAATTTCGCACCATTCATGTTGTTTTCTGCATGATGTTTGTGCCGTTGTAAAGCTCCAAGTTGGGTGTGTTTACTATATCTTTACCATTGTTTTCACTAACATATATATCAAAGATAACCTTTCATTATCAGTTGGGAATTTTGAGCACACTCATTAACTGTCTGTCTGCTTACCTTTTCCTTCCTTGTTTCCTTCCTTTCTTTGCTTCCTTGTAGGACTTTTGGCTGGTATGTGGGAGTTCCCTAGCCTGCTCCTGGAGGGGGAGAATTCTGAGATGAAACAGAGGGTGGCGCTGTGTGCTGGGGTGGGGAGAATGTTGGGAGTTCGGCTGGACAAGGGGCTGCTCCAGTATGTGGGGGAGGTATGTACAGGAGAACAGGGCCTACTGTTATGTTTTGTCTACCAGGGACATTAAAGAATATGTCCCAAATTGTCCCATGGTCCCTATGACTAGTATTATAAATTTCTCTGTCAAAATTCGGAATAAATAACTTGTTATTCGGACTCGTGTCATTATAAGTTTGTATTAGTATGCTACGCTAGGCTTCTCCCTAAGTCATTGCAATTGACTGTTGGTGTTTTGCTACTGTACAGGTGGTTCATATCTTCTCCCACATCCACCAGACTTATGTTGTGTACAGCCTGTGTATGAATGTCTCTGGAGAGGGAGGGAAAGCCCAGAGTACTACACGGTGGCTCACTAGACCTTCCCTGCAGGAAGCTGCTGTATCCACTGGAGTGAAGAAGGTTTGTAATCGTAACTTGCTATGATCTACTGTGTGTTTGTGTGTGCGCGCGTGTCACTAAGACAAGGGTAGGCAACTAGATTTTTGCCGCAGGCCGATTTTCCTCCGAGCAGATGGTTGGGGGCTGGAACACAATTGTAATAATTTGTACACTGCATATTACATTGAGACGAGATCACGTCTCTCTTGTTATTCATGGGAATATTTGGGAACATAGTTCCAATAATATATTTTTTTGCTGAACAACCCTAACAGTAATAGTGGTTAACATGATCTTTGAATTACCACTAAGATTGTATCCACACATACTTCTGAACGGTCCCTCAGTCGATTAGTGAAATTCAAGCACAGATTCAACCAAAAAGACCAGTGAAGCCCTTACAAAGAAAAATATCAGTTTTGAAGCTTCAGTAAAACTGCATTAACTGTGGTATTTTGGATGCAGTAATTGCAGAATAATTGCACTGTACTGCAGTTGAACTGCAGTTATACTGCACTGTAACTGCCGTTACACTGCAACATTTCTGCAGTACATTTTTTATTTATTTTGGATGCAGTTTTTGCAGCAAACTACAGTTAAACTGCTCTCTGACTGCAATTTTTTTTCGTAAGGGAGGGCATTGATTGTTAGTAAACAGAAGCAGATACTGAATATCCCTTTGAGCATGGTGAAGTTATTAATTACACTTTTGGATGGTGTATCAATACACCCAGTCACTACAAAGATACAGGCGTCCTTCCTAACTCAGTTGTCAGAGAGGAAGGGATCTGCTTAGCGATTTCACCATGAGGCCAATGGTGATTTTTTTTTTAATGGCTGTGATAGGAGAAAACTGAGGATGGATCAACAAAATTGTAGTTACTCCACAATACTCACCTAAATTACAGAGTGAAAAGAAGGAAGCCTTTACAGAATACAAATATTCCAAAACATGCATCCTGTTTGCAACAAGACACTAAAGTAATTCTGCAAAATATATGTGGCAAAGAAACTATATTTTTGTCCTGAATACAAAGAATGTTTGAGGCAAACACAACACATGACTGACTACCACACTTCATATTTTCAAGCATGGTGGTGGCTGCATCATGTTATGGGTATGCTTGTCATTGGCAAGGACAAGAGTTTTTCAGGATAAAAATAAACAGAATGGAGCTTAGCACAGGCAAAATCTTAGAGGAAAACCTGGTTCAGTCTATTTTCCAACAGACACTGGGATACATTTGCCTTTTAGCAGAACAATATCCTAAAACACAAGGCTAAATCTACATTGGAGTTGATTACCAAGACGACATTGCATGTTCCTAAATGGCGTAGTTACAGTTTTTACTCACATCTGCTTGAAAATCAACCTGGTCTCAGAGCATTTTGAATTATTCTGAATGTAAATCCAAGACACTTCATTTAGTATGATATGTCGTATGGTATGTATTAATTTGTGCATGTCCATCACCTATTTCGTATGATATGTTACGAATTAAAATTTGTATTATATGTTAGGTATTTGCAAACATAGAATATGTTATGGATTTGCAAAATGTACTATATGTTACGAATTTGCTGAACATATGATATGTTACGAATTGTAGCTAGGTGGCTAATGTTAGCTAGCTGGCAAATGTTAGCTTGCTAGGTTAGGGGAAGGGTTAGCTAAAAGGGTTAGCTATCATCCTAAGTAGTTGCAAAGTAGTAAGTAGTTCAAGTTGCTAATTAACGAAAATGCTGACGTTGTCCGTGATGAGATTCAAACTCCCAACCTTTGGGTTGCTGGACATTCGCGTTATATGCCCTCCCATTATTTTTCATTAATTCTTAAAAAACATATTTTTTAAATCTTCCACTTTGACGTTCAAGTATTTTGTGTAGATCGTTGACAAAAAAATGACATCCATCTTAATTACACTTTGTAACTCAACAAAATCAAGGGGTGTGAATACTTTTGGAAGGCTTTGTTGGTTCACATTTCACAAATGGAGTGAAATATGTTGTGCAATTAATATAGCCATATGTCTACTGCACATATGAGTTAGCTTTTCTATTGCATGTACTTTGGTCCATAAACCACTCCTTATCTGAAAATATAATTTAACTCAAGACTCACTCACCTTCACTCTATGACACAACATTGGACTCGGTCTCTGCCTCTACGCTATATTTAGTCGGTCTCTACTTCTTAAAGGCCCAATTCAGCCATTTTATATCAATATCAAATAATTTCTACACCTTACTGTAAAAGATTTCCATTAATTTCTCAAGCAAGAATTTAGCTCGTACTGTTTGGAAGTGGTCTGAGTGGGGAGGGGAAAACTGAAAATTAGCGCTTTGGAACTTTGTTATTGGTCTATTAACTAATTCACTACATGGTGATGTAACCATGGAAAGCCGAAACTCCCGGTCAATGCAAACCTGCTGATTAGAAGGTCCTGTGTAGATTGTATTTTCAACCAGCAACTATAAGCAAACAGCACTGATACATAAAAAAATATATATATATTTTTTTTTACAGTGTTCGTTTTACAGCTGTTTTACAATATAATATAAAACACAGCAAAAACAGCAGTTTGACTGCGCTGAGCCTTTACATTTCAGAAAGAAATTAGAACTCATTTCAAATCTGTAGCTGTTAATATTTCAGATAATAAAGGGCTGTTCTGTTTGATCTGTCTGGATATACTGAAGGATCTACTTGCTGTAGACACAGCTACTGTGTATTAATGACAACTGGAATCAGGATGATCGGAAACGTGTCTACAGCTGCTCCCATTGCAGGCCTTCACCCCAAGGCCTGCTCTGAAGAAAAATAACATGTTGGCTGAATTAGTGGAGAGACTGAAGAAGACAGGACTCCAAGCTGCTCCTTCTGCTCACTGTTAGCTGGACCTGGACATGTGGAGTGTGACACCTGCACTGGGAGAACTCAAAGCGTTGAAATGCTATCTGGTGTGCCTGACCTCATACGGTGAGACTCACCTCCAGCCTCACTATGAATCTCTTGCCTTTTTTAAGAAGCACAAGTTGGCCAAAGCCTCCACACAACTACTGGAGAAAATCTGCTCTCATCATGACAAACGACTGGTTGCTTATTGAGGTACTGTTCAGCATTGTATCTGTCTGCTGTGTACAATGGATAAACATGAGGGTCATGGCACAGTATCGGCTGCAGCAAAAAGAACCGAGAGACAGAATCGGGTGAAATTGAGACCGGACCAATTCCAACAGATAACATAAGAAAAGCAGGGGAGGAGTTCAGAAAAGCAATGGTGTCACTGTAACATTCCGTTAAGGCCACAGTGGAGGACAGTCGGAGCATCTTAACTGAGCTGATCCGTTCAATTGAGAGAAGGCTGTCTGAGGTTAAGGAGCAGATCAGAGCACAGGAGAACGCTGAAGTGAGTCAAGCTGAAGGACTCCTGGAGCGACTGGAGCCAGGAGGTGGCTGAGGAGAAACATTAAGCTGGTGGAGCTCTCTCACACAGAGGACAATATCCAAGGATAAAATATAATATTACTGTGAAATGCTTACTTACAAGCCCTTAACTAATAATATAGTTTTAAGAAAATAGAGTTAAGAAAATATTTACAAAATAAACAAAAAAAGTCACACAATAAAGTAACAATAATAATGAGACTATATACAGGTGGTACCGGTACCGAGTCAATGTTAAAAAATGTTAAAAAAAAAAGGGAGGTAAGGCAATAAATAGGCCATGGTGGCGAAATAATTACAATATAGCAATTAAACACTGGAATGGTAGATGTGCAGAAGATGAATGTGCAAGTAGAGATACTGGGGTGCAAAGGAGCAAGATAAATAAATACAGTATGGGGATGAGGTAGTTGGATGGGCTATTTACAGATGGGATATGTACAGGTGCAGTGATCTGTGAGCTGCTCTGACAGCTGGTGCTTAAAGCTAGTGAGGGAGATATGAGTCTCCAGCTTCAGTGATTTTTGCAGTTCGTTCCAGTCATTGGCAGCAGAGAACTGGAAGGAAAGGCGGCCAAAGGAAGAATTGGCTTTGGGGGTGACCAGTGAGATATACCTGCTGGAGCGCGTGCTACGGGTGGGTGCTGCTATGGTGACCAGTGAGTTGAGATAAGGCGGGGCTTTAGCTAGCAGAGACTTGTAGATGACCTGGAGCCAGTGGGTTTGGCGACGAGTATGAAGCAAGGGCCAGCCAACGAGAGCGTACAGGTCGCAGTGGTGGGTAGTATATGGGGCTTTGGTGACAAAACGGATGGCACTGTGATAGACTGCATCCAATTTGTTGAGTAGAGTGTTGGAGGCTATTTTGTAAATGACATTGCCGAAGTCGAGGATCGCTAGGATGGTCAGTTTAACGAGGGTATGTACGAGGGGGGGGTGGGGGGGGGTCAATGCAAATAGTCCGGGTGGCCATTTTATTAATTGTTCAGCAGTCTTATGGCTTGGGGGTAGAAGCTTAGGAGACTTTTGGATCTAGATTTGGCACTGTGGTACCGCTTGCCATGTGGTAGCAGAGAGAATAGTCTATGACTTGGGTGACTGGAGTCTTTGACAATTCTTTGGACCTTCCTCTGACTCCGCCTGGTATATAGGTCCTGGATGGCAGGAATCTTGGCCCCAGTGACGTACTGGGCTGTGCGCACTACCCTCTGTAGCGCCTTGCGGTCGGATGCCGAGCAGTTGCCATACTAGGCGGTGATGCAACCGGTCAGGATGCTCTCGATGGTGCAGCTGTAGAACTTTTTGAGGATCTGAGGACCCATGTCAAATCTTTTCAGTCTCCTGAGGGGGAAAAGGTGTTGTTGTGCCCTCTTCACGCCTGTCTTGGTGTGTTTGGAACATGATAGTTTGTTGGTGATGTGGACACCAAGGAACTTAACTCTCGACCCGCTCCACTACAGCCCCGTCGATGTGAATGGGTGCATGTTCGGCCCACCTTCTCCTGTAGTCCACAATCATCTCATTGGTCTTGCTCACAGTGAGGTAGAGGTTGTTGTCCTGGCACCACACTGCCAGGTCTCTGATCTCCTCCCTATAGGCTGCCTCATCTTTGTCGGTGATCAGGCCTGTCACCGTTGTCGTCAGCAAACTAAATGATGGTGTTGGGGTCGTGCTTGGCCACGCAGTCGTGGGTGAACAGGGAGTACAGGAGAGAACTGAGCACGCACCCCAGAGGGGCCCAAGTGTTAAGGATCAGCGTGGCAGACGTGTTGTTGCCTATTCTTACCACCTTGGGGTGGCCCGTCAGGAAGTCCAGGATCCAGTTGCAGAGGGAGGTGTTTAGTCGCAGGGTCCTTAGCTTAGTGATGAGCTTTGTGGGCACTATGGTGTTGAACACTGAGCTGTAGTCAATGAACAGCATTCTCACTGTGACCCTTGTGTGTTTCACCTCGCACCAACATTAACAGTTGTTGTAGTCTTGGTAAAGCAAAGAATTCTGTCTGTCGGAACTGAAGCAGCAGTCAGAGAGCTATTGTAAGAAGGGAGTGGTGGTAATAACCATGGCAGTACAAGCTGTGAAATCTGTACAAAAGGAATTGTCATTAGTAGAATATTGTGAAGAAAATTAGACTCTTGAGTACTAATTAACGGTTTCTGTTGCATTTTACTTTCACAGTTGGCTGAACTCACATTTGATTTGTCTACAGCTGGCTTCTTTGCAATATTATATTTGTACCACCAGTTATCCATTAACCGGTGTGTGTGTAACTCCTCCCTTAATTAACACATGCCTATGTAGGCCTACTCTGTTGGTTTAACTTGTTTCTGAATGTTTATTTGATTCAGCATCCTTTTTGGATTTGTAAAGATTGTATTCAAATTAAACATGCACTCAGTGAACAAAACATTAAAGACAACTTCCTACTGTTGAGTTTCACCCCCCCCCCCTCCTTCCCCTTTTTGCCCTCAGAACAGCCTCAATTCCTCAAGTCATGGACTCTACAAGGTGTCAAGTGTTCCACAGGGATGCTGGCCCATGTTGACTTTAAATGCTTCCCACAGTTGTGTCAAGTTGGCTGGATGTCCTTTGGGTGGTGGACCATTTCTTGATACACATGGGATACTGTTGTGTGAAAAGCCCAGCAGCGTTGCAGTTCTTGACACAAACCAGTGTGCCTGTCACCAACTACCATTCACCCTCTGAATGGCACACATACACAATCCATGTCTCTATTGCCTCAAGGCCTAAAAATACTTTTACCTGTCTCCTCCCCTACCTCTACACTGATTTGAAGTGGATTTAACAAGTGACATCATTAAGGGATCACCTGGATTCACCTGCTCAGTCTATTTCATGGAAAGAACATGTTCATAATGTTTTGTACTCTGTGTATTCTTTTCATTATGACATGGTAGTACAAAATAGAACATTTAAAAAATAAATAAAAAAACATTTGAATTTAAATTTAATAAAATTGTCAGATTCCAGTCACCCAAGTTATAGACTGTTTTCACTGCTACCACGCGGCAAGCGATACCCGGAGCGCCAAGTCTAGGACCAAAAGGCTCCTCAACAGCTTCTACCCCCAAGCCACAAGACTGCTGAACACTTAATAAAATCGCCACCGGACAATTTACATTGACCCCCCCCTTTGTACACTGCTGCTATTCGCTGTTTATTATCTACGCATAGTCACTTCACCCCCACCTACATGTACAAATTACCTCAACTAACCTGTACCCCCGAACACTAACTCGGTACCAGTTTCCCCTGTATATAGCCTCGTTATTCTTAGTGTCACTTTTTATTATTACTTTTTACTTTAGTCTACTTGGTAAATATTTTGTTAACTCTTCTTGAACTGCACTGTTGGTTAAGGGCTTGTAAGTAAGCATTTCACGGTAAAGTCTACACTTGTTGTATTCGGCGCATGTGACAAAGTTTGATTTGAATTTGCCATTGTATCACATTTTCTGACATATACAATAAGGATTTGTGATTTTGACCCAAAAATTAACTGAGTAACTTTAGAAGTCAATAACGGTTCCTAAGTGCGACATGTTCCTCTTGACTCATTTTCTTCAACTAAATTTCCTTGGGTGGAACAAAACAGTGCACCCACTGAATCGATAGGGAAACTCAGGAGAACATAGTTAAAATCGAGAGTACAGTGGAAACTACCTAGCGCCCATGCAGTCTTTTTTAGTTGTATTTTCAAATCATCACTGTATGTCTAATAAATCACTGTGCTTATTTCATGAAAACAACTCGCAACATATTTATTTGTATTTCCCTTAGCCTCCTTTTTCCATTGAAATTCTGTTGGATCGTGTTGGCATGATCATACACATTTAAATATATTTACATACATATCCCTGATTGGTGGATGTATCCTCTTAAAAGTGGATACATATGCAAATAAATGTTTTTCGTCATTGGTCAGAATAACCAGATTGATGTCATGCTGTGGGCCAAAAAC
Organism: Salvelinus fontinalis; assembly: GCF_029448725.1. Classification (NCBI taxonomy): domain Eukaryota; kingdom Metazoa; phylum Chordata; class Actinopteri; order Salmoniformes; family Salmonidae; genus Salvelinus; species Salvelinus fontinalis. Next base: position 48,024,116 of record NC_074678.1, on the reverse strand, counting down.
TCCATCCCACCTAAATAAACTACAATGAATCTTTTTTAAATGTAAAAAAAAAAAAAGGCATTATCATAATTTTCTCAATTTCAAAGTGCTATGGAAATATCTTTAAGAAAAATAGGAAATACATTTTGAGTGCACTGCCCTTTTAAAATGGCAAAATACATCTAAACTGTGTAGAAATTATAACGGACACTACATTTAGCTCACTAATAATGACCAAAATTAAAACTAGACAGTCTGAGTATCTAAAATTACAAAAAAAGATGGATAGAGGACTATCTTTAAAAATGTTGACAGCGAGGAAATATAACCTTTTTTTGCGGGGGCCATCCGGACCTCGTTGAAACCCGGTACAACATTTGTTTGACACCCCTGATCTAGTGTGTGTGTGTGCATGCAGTGTTCTGATTTAGCACTGTTAACGTGAGCAAGAATAGTCATGCGTCATTTATCTCTTGCAGATCATGAAGCTGTACGACACTACGGAGGATCAAGAGGGACAAACTACCAAGGTATTTCACTACATCACATTCATTAGCAAGACACCCTTATCCAAAATGAATATGATTGTACTGTCTGCTATACAGTACATTCCGAATTTATACCTGAAATCCTTCTGTATTGACACCTAGACTAAATGACCTATTGATGACCCATACTGATGCCAGTGGTAACTCTTCTCTGTTCTTGTCTCTGTCCGGATGGGAAACAGAAGAAGGCTACTAACGCTAAGAGTGACGGACACCACAAGTCTAAAAAGCTCAAAGACAATTCAACAAACAGCGGGACCAGACAGCTTTCACTCAGTTCCTTCTTCAAGAGCCCAAAACAAGAAACTTGATCAATTTATACTTACAATGAATAACAATGTCGTTTTTTTTTTTTTTTAAAGCTGATCAAGTACCAATACAAGGACTACTACTGTGTCTTGCTGTCTGGATAACTGCCACAAGTGGTCTAGGCGTTTATTCCATGACTGGAATACTTTTTAAGAGCACAAAGTGTGTCATTATTGAGTTGAATGCTGAACACAATTTAAAAATTAACAAATTGCAACGGTGGCCTCCTTTACAGTTGAAGTCGGAAGTTTAAATACACCTCAGCCAAATACATTTAAACTCAGTTTTTAACAATTTCTGACATTTAATCCTAGTAAAAATTCCCTGTCTTAGGTCAGTTAGGGTCACCACTTTATTTTAAGAAAGTGAAATGTCAGAATAATAATAGAGAATTACTTACTTCAGCTTTTATTTCATTCATCACATTCCCAGTAGGTCAGAAGTTTACATACACTCAATTAGTATTTGGTAGCATTGCCTTTAAATAGTTTACCTTGGGTCAAGAGTTTCGGGTAGCCTTCCACAAGCTTCCCACAATAAGTTGGGTGAATTTTGGCCCATTCCTCCTGACAGAGCTGGTGTAACTGAGTCAGGTTTGTTGGCTTCCTTGCTCGTACACGCTTTTTCAGTTCTGCCCACAAATGTTCTATAGGTTTGAGGTCAGGGCTTTGTGATGGCCACTCCAATACCTTGCCTTTGTTGTCCTTAAGCCATTTTGCCACAACTTTGAAAGTATGCTTGGGGTCATTGTCCATTTGGAAGACCCATTTGCGACCAAGCTTTAACTTCCTGACTGATGTCTTGAGATGTTGCTTCACTATATCCACATAATTTCCCCCCCTCATGATGCCATCTATTTTGTGAAGTACACAAGTCCCTCCTGCAGCAAAGCACCCCCACAACATGATGCTGCCACCCCCGTGCTTCCCGGATGGGATGGTGTTCTTCGGCTTGCAAGGCTCCCCCTTTTTCCTCCAAACATAACAATGGTCATTATGGCCAAACAGTTCTATTTTTCTTTCATCAGACCAGAGGACATTTCTCCAAAAAGTACGATCTTTGTCCCCATGTGCAGTTGCAAACCGTAGTCTGGCTTTTTATGGCCGCTGAGCGGCCTTTAATGTTATGTCGATATAGGACTTCTTTTACTGTGGCTATAGATACTTTTGTACCTGTTTCCTCCAGCATATTCACAAGGTCCTTTGCTGTTGTTCTCGGATTGATTTGCACTTTTCGCACTAAAGTACGTTCATCTCTAGGAGACATAACCCGTCTTCTTCCTGAGCGGTATGACGGCTGCGTGGTCCCATGGTGTTTATACTTGCGCACTATTGTTTGTACAGATGAACGTGGTACTTTCAGGCGTTTGGAAATTGCTCCCAAGGATGAACCAGACTTGTGGAGGTCTACAATTTTTTTTCTTCTGAGGTCTTGGTTGATTTCTTTTGATTTCCTCATGATGTCATGCAAAGAAGCACTGAGTTTGAAGGTTGGCCTTGAAATACATCCACAGGTACACCTCCAATTGACTAAAATTATGTCAATTAGCCTATCAGAAGCTTCTAAAGCTAAGACATCATTTTCTGGAATATTCTAAGCTGTTTAAAGGCACAGCGAACTTAGTGTATGTAAACTTCTGACCCACTGGAATTGTGATACAGTGAAATAATCTGTCTGTAAACAATTTGTTGGAAAAATGACTTGTGTCCTGCACAAAGTAGATGTCCTAACCGACTTCCCAAAACTATAATTCGTTAACAAGAAATTTGTGGAGTGGTTGAAAAATAAGTTTTAATGACTCCAACCTAAGTGTATGTAAACTTCTGACTTCAACTGTATGTTGCATAAAATATGCTTGGTTCATTTAACCTCTATCATATGATATATTTAGGTGATAATGCACGAGAAGCTGATGTTGGGAGGTGGGTCAATATCACAAAACCATACCATTTGGACCATGCAAAATGTAACATTTTTATTCCTTTTATGGAAATATTAGACTTGTAGAAAAACATGTTGGCCAAGCTCCAGCACTTAGATCATTATAAACACATTTTCAGTGAATCAGCCATATGATAAGTCCACCCTGTTATGGATATGCACTTAACTGTCTTTAATTACTTTCATTGGACTATTTTATTAATGTTTACATTTTCATAAAGCTATTGTGTACCCTTGTCAACCCTGTCCATTTGTTCTGGTCAAATTATAAAGAAATAAGTTTTGTACAAGTTTTATACAAAACTTCATCTAATTTGCACCGTATCTTTCTAAATTGAGACGGGTATTAATGATATTTTATCCAAGTTTATAATTGTGTGGTGTTGGCCGTGTCTTACTCTTTAAAATACATTACACAAATTCTTTATATTTGACAATGTAACTCAATTAATTTGAAAAAGATGCCAAGATAACAGGGTGCACAGCTATAACGGGACAGAACATAAATTAAACCCTGAATACTGAACACTGAATAGACATTACATAGTAATACATGTAGTAACAACATTAGAACTGCTATTTAGTTACATATTCATTGTGAAAAACAACAAATACATTGCCCCTACAAAAATCATTGGAATTAGCATTGGAACACATTCCTGTCCTTCTCTTCCTCACCCTCTTTCCATCTTTCCCCCCGTTCACCCCAAATGCTCTTCCACATACTTCCAAGTGGATTTTTCCATCTGCTCAGTGTTTATTAACAGCCTGTGGCTCTGGCATCAGACAGATTATCTGTCCATCAGAGTACCAACAAATATCTTCCTTTGGGCTTGGCCTGAATAATTTGTCGATGCCATTCAGGTGCATGCACTTCCCCTTGATGTTATGTTCCTCTACATCCATGATGATGCCAGGGTATCCTTAATGGTCATAATGGACACACCACTCCCCTACGTGATTAAGTTCAATGGTGCCAGGTCGCCATGTGGTGTCAGCCTCGTCATGAGATGCAGGGAGCTGGTTAGATGCTGCAGAGTCACCCAGAGTTGCCTCTTTGAGCTGAAAACAAGGACAGTCCAACATGCCACTATCCTTCTTGCACAGACAAGTAATGTCCCTGTATTTTATCTGGCCTGGTGAGACACTGATACCCTGATGAATCTTCATCATTCCTTTAATGGCATCTAAGGCAGGCATCTGAGGTGAGAAGAGATAGCATATGATACGATATAAAGAGTAACAAGCACCTTATATATTTCAATACTCAACCAGCTACTGTACAAGAAAAATGTATATATGTGGGTAGGAAGGAGGGTTACCTCTGCTCTTGCCTCAACATCACTCTCAGTAATGAAGAACATCTCCACAGAGGAGGAGAGGAACCCAGGCTGATTTTCAGGAGTTGGGGGGGGGGGGGGGGGGGGGGGGGGGGGTGTTCGGGACTGCAGCAACACACTGGCTCTGAGTATCCATTTTGAATCTCCCCATTGCTTCCTTTCTGCACGCTGCACTCTGTCACTGAGTCCTTCTTCCCTGTCTCTTTATCTTTCCTCCATTTTTCCCTCTCTTTCTCTAGATACTCTTTCCTTCTTTCCGGGTCAGCATTACGTCGTTTTCTGTATTGCCGCTGTCTTTCAGCTGCACTAAAAGGAGTTGCCATTCCTTCCGAACGACCTGATTCAATTGATATGTATTTATTCTTAGAATACTATACATGCTATATATACACTGTAATTATGTGATACAATTTATGAAGAAAAAAATTAGGAAATATATATTTCTTATGTATACATTTATTCCTAATTATTCTCTTTGAAGTTGATTGAGCAGCACTTAGGACATTGAAACATTGCCTCCTTCCACTGAAATAGAATAGTTTCAAATGTATCAAATTTACTTTGGAGTCTACGTCACTATGCTTCTATTATCATGAAGGCATACACACCTAAGGATCCTTTTTACATTTGATCCAGTTTTATATACAATTTTGAATGATTTATCTCGAGGACAAGAAATAACACTTTTAATGATTTTGACCCTGGTGTTTTTTGTCTCGGGCCGTCAAACACCGGCTTCGGGGGCATTATAATTTTATACATAATGATTTACATATTTTCATTCACTTTATTTTGATGAATTCATTCATACTATTTCATCCTTCCATAATACATTGCAACAGTGGCCTCCTATATGTTGCATAAAATATGCTTTGGTGCGTTTTACCTCTGTCATATGATATAATCAAAGATGCACATGCATTGAGGAGACTGAAGACGTGAAGACAGACTAAAACTGGAAGATACAGTGTATCGTCTTTGTTGTTGTTGATATCTAGCATACCATCATCTCCATCTTGAGCACGATAAAATAATTTAAACAAAACAACGATGTGGTTTATTTTTATGGAGCCTACCTAAAGCCTTTGGGTTTCGTCTTGCTGAACGTAAGCTCAAATGGTCAATAAGAACTGCGATTTCCGTATTCCCGAAGAACTTTGCGATACCCGCCTATACGAGCTGTTGTCGCAATGTCCAATCAAAATGCTGCGTGGAGCGCGCGCTGTCAGCAGTCCAACGCTTTAGTCGGGTAAGTGCAGTTCATTCCCGTAGCACAGCTCTGTATTTTATTTATTCACGCGAAAAGCTTAACATAAATATCTTCACAAATATGGATGTTTATAACTATATGAATTTATGGCGCGCGTGAAACGCAAAGAAGCCTAATTAAATGAACGCTAACAACGTGATTACTTGCGTACTAAAACAATGTTTAAAGTCCACTGAATGCTTGTCAGATGCATTGAGGTTATACTGCGCCTCTCTAATGTGCAAGAAATTGACAAATTGTTTGGTGATTCAGTGAATTGTATCAGACTCACCAAGATATATAGAATGCGAAATGGGAAAGTGTAAATCATACACTTTGGTCGTTGTGTGGTCTGTCTCACAACTTGATTATGCAAAGAGTGACCTCCGTTGTTAATTATCAATGACCAACGTTCTGTTCCAACAGTGTCAAATGGCTTCAACGTGGCAAAGCGTTCAGTCCATGCGCCAGTGGATTTTAGAGAATGGAGGTATTTGCATAATTTGTGTACAGTCTTTATGATAGGCTACTATTATACACTGCATTTGAATTAAAAGTGCAGTCATTTCTTTCAGCCTGTTTATCAGGAGAAAACAAAGCCTACAGTGTTATAGTGTGAACGGGGAGTGAATGAAATGGTGGATGTGTATCACAGCTTGCAATGCAGCCAATTCTTACATAATGGCTGCTTTGTGGCCAAGAACACAGTACATCACAGGACTGACATGAAAATGGGATTATCTAGTTGCAATTGATACACACACTGTAGAACATGCATCACTAGCCTTCCTCACACAGTCAACAGATATCAGAATATAGGCTACTACAAATACAATCAACCCATCTCCAGGGTTGTATTCATTAGTGCACTCCGTTTCAAACCGTAGCCAAACATCTTGCAACAGAAAGTGAAAGTTCAGGTAGGCCCGTCCTGTTTCAGTCCGCTTTCTTCTGTTTGGTGCCTAGTGAATATGACTCAGTTGTATGTATTAGTACTACAGTGATGTGTTGCAGATAAAAGGACAGACCCATGGCTACTGGTCTACTCCCCCATGCCAGTGGCCTTTATATTCCTCCTCTATCTTGGTGTGGTCTGGGCTGGGCCCAAGCTGATGAAACGCAGGGAACCAGTTGATCTCAAGGCTGTACTCATTGTCTACAACTTCGCCATGGTCTGCCTGTCTGTATACATGTTCCATGAGGTGTGTATTCCTACTCCCATCAAAGTGTTTGTGTGTGTGTGTGTGTGTGTGTGTGTGTGTGTGTGTGTGTGTGTGTGTGTGTGTGTGTGTGTGTGTGTGTGTGTGTGTGTGTGTGTGTGTGTGTGTGTGTGTGTGTGTGTGTGTGGTGTGTGTGGTGTGTGTGTGTGTGTGGCAGCCACAGAACTGGAACTCATTAGGCTTTATAATGACATGTTTCACCTGACTTATAAGTGTTTTGATGTTGCAGTTCTTGGTCACGTCCTTGCTGTCTAACTACAGTTACCTGTGTCAACCTGTGGATTACAGCACTAGTCCACTGGCGATGAGGGTGAGAGTGCATCTGAACACTCCCTATTGTACAACCACCGTTGGACCCCTGATATAGTTGACCTAACTGGCCTAACTCTCTTTCTTCACCAGATGGCCAAAGTATGCTGGTGGTTTTTCTTCTCCAAGGTCATAGAATTGGCTGACACGGTAAAGCACATTGAAAGTCAGGGTCGTGTTCACAGTATGCACTAGGCACCAAACGGAGGAAAAAGTACTGAAATGGGGAGCGACTACTTAATCAAATCAAATCAAATGTATTTATATAGCCCTTCTTACATAGAAACCCAGCCTTAAACGCCAAACAGAAAGCAATGCAGGTGTAGAAGCACGGTGGCTAGGAAGAATTCCCTAGAAAGGCCGAAACCTAGAGAGGAACCAGGCTATGAGGGGTGGCCAGTCCTCTTCTGGCTGTGCCGGGTGGAGATTATAACAGAACATGGCCAAGATGTTTTCCGTTCCAAAACTTTTTCTTACAGTATGCACTAATGAATATAGCCCAGGCCAGGATTAGCATCAGAGTCAAGAGAAACACTGGAAGCCCATTCTAAACCCATTTCAAACTCTTAATTGGCAGGTGTTCTTCATCCTGAGGAAGAAGAACAGTCAGCTGACTTTCCTGCATGTCTATCACCATGGCACCATGATCTTCAACTGGTGGGCAGGGGTCAAGTATCTAGCTGGAGGTCAATGTAAGTCTAGCATGACAAAGACTAGGGCTGCGGTCTAAACATTTAAAAGACACACCCTCGTCCACTTACCCTCACCTTATGCCCTTGGGGGAATCCCCGTTGCCATCTTGGAGGGCGGTCCAAATGATTAGCCAAGCAAGGGAAGTTTGCAACGTAAGCCCCTCAGCCCTCGTTTTTAGTCGTCTTTGCGAGTGTACAATGATGTTCACTCCGGGGCCTGAAACTCCCCAAAATTCAATTCACTACGATTGTACATCCACGAAGAAAAGTCAGCGAAAACGTAAAAACAACATCAATGGAGAAGTCAACATACAAGTGTAAGTAAAAACGAATGCAAATAAGTTAGAAATTGTGCTACTAATGCACATGACGGCACAAACACGTCTCGTAAAAAGTACATATGTTTTTGTTTGGTTAGCTTTTAGAAATTGTAGAAATAAAACATTTTCCTTCTTCAGAAGTTCCAGCTAGGCAGGCTAATGTTAGTTAGTTAATTCATTTGCTAGCTATCATACAGTAGGCTTATATTATAATTGTATATTTAATATAAGTAGACAAGCACTCATAATTGACTGTAGCGCATATAAAGCACCCCCAAACTACCGGTGGCTGAAAACACAATCATCGCGGGATGAACGAGTGACGAATTTCCGGCCAAGTGTGGTCCATTTAAAAATCATTCCTTCCTCCCTCGCCCCCAGCCCTGCAAGTGTACACTCTCTCAGACGTCATGATACTTCATCAGAAGTGTCCACTTAATTTGAGGGCTGAGGGGATAGGGTGTGTCTTTTAAGTGTTTGGACCGCAGCCCAGGAGTTTTTCCTGATCACATGGCCTGACCAGGAAAAACTCTGGGCCATACTTGTTAATGCCATAGATTTGTTCAATACCTGCTTCATTAACATCGTATAACATTTTGTTATCAACTCCCCGGGTTGGCACTTCTCATTACCTGGGAGAATATTCATAGTAGTATCACAATGGTATCCTATAGCAAATTGTCCAAAACTTTCATGACGTAGAGGTCGTGCAGCAGATGGCTGAGATGTTTCGTGTTCCTCTGTCTCCTCATAGCGTTCTTCATCGGCCTGCTCAATACCTTTGTGCACATCGTGATGTACTCCTACTACGGACTGGCTGCCCTGGGGCCTCACACGCAGAAGTACTTATGGTGGAAGCGCTATCTGACCTCACTGCAGCTGGTTAGTGGCTTTAGCTTCCGCTCTGCATACATCTAGTAGGGCTTAAACATAAAGTGGGTAGGCTTGCACTTGGGCCTCGTATCCTGAACCTAGATTAAGCCTGATCGTGGATGAAAAACCTATTTCAATGGAGAAACTTCTTTGAGCATGCTTTTTAATCCAGGACTAGGCTTAATCTGTGTCCAGGAAACTGGCCCTTTGAGTCTGTGGATAAGATTCTTTGGGAGTTTAGGGTATTGGTACAAAACAGATCATGTTACAGTCTATGAATGGATATAGTGTATAACGTATCTGAAAACTTTCTGAACCCCAACCAATGTTCTCCCGACTGGTGTTTCAGCTCCAGTTTGTCCTGTTGACCACTCACACTGGCTACAACCTCTTCACTGAGTGCGACTTCCCAGACTCCATGAACGCTGTGGTGTTTGCCTACTGTGTCAGTCTCATTGCTCTCTTCAGCAACTTCTACTATCAGAGCTACCTCAACAGGAAGAGCAAAAAGACATGAAGGTTATGGACAATCATGCACTCACTGTGTCTTGCTGTACCCAAATTAAATTCACTGTCAAATGTATTTTTAAACAGTATCTTGAGATGCGCTATTTTTGTGAAGCATTCTACAATGTTCCCTCTGGTATCTACTTCCCTCTGGGCAGACGTCAATTTAACGTCTACTCCACATTGGTTCAAAGTAATTTCATTTAAATTGCGTGGAAACAACGTTGATTCAACCAGTGTGTGCCCAGTGCGTTATTGATGGCCTTGACTGGCTGTGAACCAATTAAAACATCTTTCTCATTCATTGAAAGGATAGAGACTGACATGGGTATTTTTGTTTGTCACGTATGCAACTTAAGTATAGAGTTAGAGGAGACATTTTGCAGGTTGTCTCAATACAACGGCATTACTTTTCAGATTGTTAGCGTGAAACGTCTTGGTTTGTAAGCCTGCTTGCAGCATTTGAGAATGCCCACAAGAGGGCAGAGTCGGTCTATGGTTGGGGCTTCACTTACCCGCGTGTCAAACTGTTCGCCACTGTCTAATTTGTCTGCCACTTGAACATTCCCATATGTATACACGACTTTATGAGGGGCTGCTGGTTATATGTTGGGCACATTTCACATTATAGCAGATATATTGTGCTTTAGTTATTTGAAACTTGTAATTAGGCAAGGATCATGACTTTGTGCTATAACCATGTAATAACACTAAGTAAGGATCATAGGAAAATGAGAAGAATACCTGAACACTGTTTTATTTGAATGCTCCCATAATTAAAATGGTCTTCTTCTTTTACTATGACATGGCATTACCCTGCACCTGTGATAGTTCCATGGATGCGCATACCACCGTAAGAAGAAAAGAGTCACCATTTGTATTATTGTAATAGTATTTATTTCTTAAACTTGGGAATAACAAACATTCAGAAGATCGCTTTAAACAAACTGTACATTTATACACATGATAAAGTAGATTTGACTGTGTTCCAGAATATTTCACGAATGACCATCCACCACCATTTACCATCCAGAAATATCTTAAGACAATTCAAACAAATAAACAAACACAAAAAAAACAAATAAAGGAATGCAAACAATACATTTTTTTTTCCACTGTTAAAAACACGGCAAAATGATATATATTTGTCTACATTTCAGTTCTTAGTAGATTGAATGATGTAGAGACAGAAGGAGAGAGAAAGAGGGAGTTCTGGAATAGGTCATGTTGAAATGTGTCCATTTGGATGCGTCTTGAGTCCATGTGGTATCTGTTCGGGCAGAGCTGTAGGGAGCTCTGGCGTACTACAGAGTTACGACAGTTCTTTCAGAGCAGTAGAAAAAGATACAAAGGATGACCATTGACCTGCGGAACCATGGAATAACTTATTATACTAGAGTCTCAATACTCTAAAATGGCCTTTCCTAGTCCCCCTTCCCTTCATCCACCCTGATCTAACAAGAAAAGCAACACAGAGGTCTGGAAGCTTCCGATTGGCTTGCTTTCACTCAGCTTGTTTTCTCTAGATCAGTACAAACTCGAACGGAGACCAAGGAAAGGCTACCACTTCAGACTATTGAAATGCATATTCCATGAGAGGCCAGTATAGCGGTACATAGGGCAGCAACCGGTCCTCTATGTCTCTGTGTAGACAGAGGACATCTGGCTCAGGCTGCGGTCGAAGCTGTTCACCTGGAAGAAGATGCTCTCCTCTGGGCTGGAGGAGAACTGGCACCCCCCTGGCCCCTGGAGGTCCTGGGCCAAGCTGAAGCCTGAGGGAGGAGAAGTCACGACTCCTTAGACACAAGCTTTGATGCTACGCTTAGGTGTGTGAGTGTGCATAATCTAACCCGACATCAAGATATCTTCAAATTCTGTCTTTAAAAATTCTGAAATTGCTTTATCACACAGGCACATACAAGATACTGCTTGTTTAGGAAGTGAAGAAGTAGGCAAAAAGACAGAATAAACACTCAATTGCATAAAAAGGGGTGAGATGGAGAATAATGACAGGGAAGCACATAAAATGTCAGAGGAGGAGGATGAAAGGGAGGAAGTGCAGGTGATATATCCTACAGTCTCACCTGCCGCAGAGCCACCGCTGGTGCTGGACATGTGGAAGCCGTTGTGTTGGTGGGAATTGTAGCCATGTGAGTCCGCTGGTAAGTGAACACCACTCACAGACTGCTCCATTCTGTAGGAGTCTCCAAAATGGAAGCAGCTCTGAAAGCTGCCTTGGTAATCTACAGAGAGAAGGAAGGAGAGAGTGAAGAATTCAAATAGAATGACTAGAATGGGAAAAGCCCTTCACCCCATGGCAATTTAACTGGAACACTTATGGATACACTAAATATGGCTGTAAGACCCAAAGACTTGAATGGGATTGCCTGTTTTAGTCAATCTATCTCTATTTATTCATTTGATTGATTTATTTAACCTTTATTTAACTATGCAAGTCAGTTTGGAACAAATTCTTATTTACAATGACGGCCTACCAAAAGGCAAAAGGCCTCCTGCGGGGGCGGGAGATTAAAAATAAAAATAAATGAAATAAAAATATAGGACAAAACACACATCAGCACAAGAGAGACAACACACCACTACATAAAGAGAGACCTAAGACAACAACATAGCATGGCAGCATCACATGAAAACACACCACGGTAGCAACCCAACATGACAACAACATGTTAGCAGCGCAACATGGTAGCAGCACAAAACAGGGTACAAACATTATTGGGCCCAGACAACAGCACAAAGGGCAAGAAGGTAGAGACAACAATACATCACGCAAAGCAGCCACAACTGTAAGTAAGAGTGAGGTAAAGAGAGGGGGAGAAAAGGAAATAAAAGTGTATGAAAGGGGCATTTCTTGTGACCATACAATACGGTATGTTAAGGAGTGATTATTATGTTTGCAAAGTGATTCCATATACTGTGTGGCTTCGAGTTATTATAACGCTACATTTGTGTTAGCGCGCTAACTCTTCCAGTTCCTCAGTGGTAGCGTTTGTCAATTGTACCCTTCTCTTTTTCTACTCAAGTAATGATAATGTGAAAGCAGCCCATTTCTGGAGCGCTTTATGCAACTCCCCGACCACAGCGTGGTTTGAGAGACGTCCATGCGTAGATCTTTAACAGGGAAAACTGTGTTTAAGGCATTAGGGAGCGGGTCTGGAGTGACAGCTAACTAGAGCAGCCTTGGTGGAGCTCTGAGAGAGAGAGACAGCTGACTACAGAAGGCAGCGTTTTGTTGGCTAATTCAGAGCAGAGGAGGCTTCCGCCTGTGGTTTCGCCTGCTCTGTCTCTCTGACAGCAATCTTCTCTCTCTGCACAACGCTAAACGCTCTGACAGACCTACGGGCCGCGTCCCAATTCTACGACACTGCTTCCTCTACTTGTGTCCTTTCATGTTTATATGGCGGTAAAGTGCGAGGCCTATTCCATGGAATGGAATGTTTTAAAAGGTGCCGTTAGAAATGTATTGCGTAGAACTGCTTGCATGATCTATTCTACATGACAGAAAGTTGAGTCTATAGCGTAAAACACATTTTAATCTTTAACCAATGCTCGGAGGCTTCCAGCCCACTAAATAGTCCAGTTGGGTTGAAATTGACTCTGGTCAGGGCTGATCTTACCGTCACTGGCAGCCTGGTGGTGGTAATGAGAGTAGGGCTTGTGGTGGGGGTGGATGTGCTGTTGCTGCTGCTGCTGCTTCTCCAGGGGAGGAGTGCCTGTACCCTTCATCCCTGGGGAGAGGAGAGGACCCGGCACCCTGCAGGAGAGCGAGAGTGAGAGACAGAATTCATTGTCTAATTTCCAAATATTTGTGCATAATCAGATGCTCAAGCGCATCAAGACAATGATTTCCCGTGTACACTCTAACAACTGGGGTTAACGTATGATTCTTTGAATCAAACGTCTTACTTCATCAAAGTGCTACGTACTCAGCAACACGTGATCTAACCGACACACTGGGGCAGTTAAAGAGTCCCGAACACCCCTCTGAAGAACACATGTTGTACTGTATGTACTGTAGTCAGTAAATGGAAACTTCCTCCACCTATCACATGTTACGATCTAAAGTCAACAAACACGAGAGCGTGCATTCGACTGAAACCAAGCTCCCCGTTTCCTTTAACTCCTTGCCTTGTGGCCTGGGAGGAGAAAGCCTATTCGTGTTTACTTTCTCCAATATTTTAGAGATGGCATATGAGCATGACATGTTTGTGACAGAACGGCTCGGGGCGGGCAAGCAACGACCAATGCTTCCTCGTAAGGCTTTCTGGATTGTGATGAAGTAAATAAAGCGTTGTCCGTGGTGGTATTAGACACAGATGTGTGCAAGCAAATGGTTAGAAACGTTAAGCAGAATAGCGCCAACTAGACGGGACTGTGCCAAACACCCGAAAGATCTGTGGAGTGTATTTCCCACGTTCTTCAGTTCACACTTCAAAGGGTCACACTTTGCATTGAGTGCACTGCATTTCACAGAGGAAGGAAAACAACAACATGGGGATGAATTGCTTTTTAAAATAGAGTTATAACTACCAGATGGGAACTTGTTCCAGCCATTTGAATTCGAAACATGGTTGCGCTGTTAGTACGTTGGAAAAACCTGCAATCCACGTGAAAGAAGTCATGGAACGCAGTGGGTTTTTGGTGAACTTCTATTGCATTCAAGCGTTATGACAGCAGATTGTCAAAAGGATACCATATGCTCTTACATAAATACTGTCCCAGGAACCTTACAGAAATACTGTCACAGAAAGCATCAATTTGATGTCATCCATTCAGTTCTTCTACCTATTCAGAAAGCTGCACTCTCTCCACTTTTTAATCTAACCTCTTCTTGTTGTGTCCAGTCATTTACATTTCCAACAACAGGAAATGGCAGATTATTTTTTTGTAGCATTCTACAATATACAGTTGAAGTCGGAAGTTTACATACACCTTAGCCAAATATAATTAAACTCGGTTTTTCACAATTCCTGACATTTAATCCGAGTAGAAATCCCTGTCTTAGGTCAGTCAGGATCACCACTTTATTTTAAGAATGTGAAATGTCAAAATAATAGTAGAGAGAATGATTTATTTCAAATTTTATTTCTTTCACCACATTCCCAGTGGGTCAGAAGATTACATACACTCAATTAGTATTTGGTATTTGGTTAACTTTGGTCAAACGTTTCGGGTAGCCTTCCACAACCTTCCCATAATAAGTTAGGAGGAATGGGCCAAATTCACCCAACAGAGCTGGTGTAACTGAGTCAGGTTTGTAGGCCTCCTTGCTCGCACACACTTTTTTCAGTTCTGCCCACACATTTTCTATGGGATTGAGGTCAGGGCTTTGTGATGGCCACTCCAATACCTTGACTTTGTTGTACTTAAACCATTTTGCCACAACTTTGGAAGTATGCTTGGGGTCATTGTCCATTTGGAAGACCCATTTGCGACCAAGCTTTAACTTCCTGACTGATGTCTTGAGATGTTGCTTCAATATATCCACATAATTTTCCTGCCTCATGATGCCATCTATTTTGTGAAGTGCACCAGTCCCTCCTGCAGCAAAGCACCCCCACAACATGATGCTGCCACCCCGTGCTTCACGGTTGTGATGGTGTTCTTCGGCTTGCAAGGCTCCCCCCTTTTTCCTCCAAACATAAAGATGGTCATTATGGACAAACAGTTCTGTTTTTGTTTCATCAGACCAGAAGACATTTCTCCAAAAAGTACGATCTTTGTCCCCATGTGCAGTTGCAAACCGTAGTCTGGCTTTTTTATGGCGGTTTTGGAGCAGTGGCTTCTTCCATGCTGATCGGCCTTTCAGTTTATGTCGATATAGGACTCGTTTTACTGTGGATATAGATACTTTTGTACCTCTTTCCTCCAGCATCTTCACAAGGTCCTTTGCTGTTGTTCTGGGATTGATTTGCACTTTTCGCACAAAGTAAGTTCATCTCTAGAAGACAGAACGAGTCTCCTTCCTGAGCGGTATGACGGCTGCGTGGTCCCATGGTGTTTATACTTGCGTACTATTGTTTGTACAGATGAACGTGGTACCTTCAGGTGTTTGGAAATTGCTCCCAAGGACGAACCAGACTTGTGGAGGTCTACAATTTTTTTTCCTGAGGTCTTGGCTGATTTCTTTTGATTGTCCCATGATGTCAAGCAGAGGCACTGAGTTTGAAGGTAGGCCTTGAAATGCATCAACAGGTACACCTCCAATTGACTCAAATTATGTCAATTAGCCTATCAGAAGCTTCTAAAGCACATAATTTTCTGGAATTTTTCAAGCTGTTTAAAGGCACAGTCAACTTAGTGTATGTAAACTTCTGACCCACTGGAATTGTGATACAGTGAATTATAAGTGAAATAATCTGTCTGTAAACAATTGTTGGAAAAATTACTTGTGTCATGCACAAAGTAGATGTCCTAACCAACTTGCCAAAACTATAGTATGTTAACAAGAAATTTGTGGAGTGGTTGAAAAACGAGTTTCAATGACTCCAACCTAAGTGTATGTAAACCTCCGATATCAACTGTACAAAACCCAGTAGGCCCTTGTCAGTATTAAAGGAGATCTGGGTGATACATTTAAGATGTCTTCTGAGTGCATTTCAACCCCCCCAAATAATCATGCCTATTTCTTGAAGATTTATTAGAAAAATAATTGTACTTAGTCCATTTGCAGAAACGAATATCCCATTTCTGCTCTGCTCCCAGCACCTAGCTTTTAACAAAACAGATATCCAGACCAGTAAGACACAAATCTCCATAAAGAGGCCCAATCTCCTCACAAATATTCAACAGCCACTTAGTACCCTTTTCCAGTTGCGTTTCAAGAACGCCAACACATAAACTGTTGCTGTGTTACTATGTGCCGTGGATGGATGCATGTGGTTTGCAGTACGGGCTCTGTGAATGTGATGACAGAGAGTTGCCGGAGGCAGTGGAGCCCTCAGATGACTGCTCACCTCTAACGCCAGGATGACATAGCTCGAACTGTGTGAGAGAGCTAGGGCAGTACCACCCAGTGCTACCACCTGGCACAGCCTTTCTTCACCCCACAGGAACAGATTATGTTTCAGGCACAGCCAGGGCTCCCTTGAAAAATAGATTCTTATCTCAATGGGCATCACCTGGTTAAATAAAGGATACATACGTGAATAAATAAGGCGAGTAAAAGAAAGCCGTGTTAGAGATAGGTATTTAGACTGTGTCCAACATAGACCTCTCTATTTAAAACCTCACCATGCACGAACCACGGACTCAGGCGCCTCCTCTTACGCTACCACGTATCCTAAAGCAAACGCTCTCTGTCGCTCTCCTGCCTCTTGAGCTTAGAGAGCCACACGCCTCTCCACTGAACACACACGGAACCATTTGAACCAGCGCAGTGTCGAACCAACGTCTTCTCCCTGCCTAGCGTTAGCATTGGAGCATTAGAACGCTTGCTAGCGGCTAGCGCGGCTAATCCGTCCATTGGCACGGGCCCAGTGCCGCGGCCATGTGTTTCTGCGGAGAGCGGCGCTCCCCCGGGAGCTGCTGTCAGCACAAACTCAGGAAACAGTTGTACTGTTCATATTTTTACAAGCAGCCTCTCTGTGCAGCTAAAGTGAATCATACGCTAATCACTGCCAGCTGCCTCACGCTCAGGCTCAAGGAATGAGGGGAATCTTTCATATGCTGCGCCGAGTATAAATCTCTCCCCTGGTATTCACCTTCCCTGATAATCCTCCATCCTCCTTCTCCTCCTCCTCCTGTCATTACTGCCTTTTTCCAACCGGCTGTGAAGGAGTCGTTTAACCCCTGACCCCTGAAAGATTCACATAGAAGCTATTAACAGATAGGCTATTGGCTATTGGTCGAGATCAGGGGCGGGATGACGAGGGCTGGGGTTAGATGTTGGGGTGAGGGTTTCAGATTGACGGGGTGAGTGTAAAAGAACTGAGGGCCAAGTGTTTGAGGGACCTCACTGCTCGGAGCATTCAGCCAGATAAGCTTTGACTCAGATTACTGGCAATAGTACATAGAGGATAGGATAGTAGGATAGACTATGGCTCAGCGACTGTGACTCAATTTACCTGATTTAGTGAATATGACACAGTTAACCTAACGTATACTACTGAGTGAATATGACTAAGGTAATACGTCAAAGTGAACATGATGATGCAATCTCTATTGCACTCCACACTGCCCTTTCCCACCTGGACAAAGGGAACACCTACGTGAGAATGCTATTCATTGACTACAGCTCAGCGTTCAACACCATAGTGCCCTCAAAGCTCATCACTAAGCTAAGGATCCTGGGACTAAACACCTCCCTCTGCAACTGGATCCTGGACTTCCTGACGGGCCGCCCCCAGGTGGTGAGGGTAGGTAGCAACATATCTGCCACGCTGATCCTCAACACTGTAGGCCCTCAGGGTTGCGTGCTCAGTCCCCTCATGTGCTCCCTGTTCACCCACGACTCCATGGCCAGGCACGACTCCAACACCATCATTAAGTTTGCAGACGACACAACAGTGGTAGGCCTGATCACCGAAAACGATGAGACAGCCTATAGGGAGGTGGTCAGAGACCTGGCTGGGTGGTGCCAGAATAACAACCTATCCCTCAACGTAATCAAGACAAATGAGATGATTGGGGACTACAGGAAAAGGAGGACCGAGCACACCCCCATTCTCATCGACAGGGCTGTAGTGGAGCAGGTTGAGAGCTTCAAGTTCCTTGGTGTCCACATCACCAACAAACTAGAATGGTTCAAGCACACCAAGACAGTCGTGAAGAGGGCATGACAAAACCTATTCCCCTTCAGGAGACTGAAAAGATTTGGCATGGGTCCTCAGATCCTCAAAAGGGTCTACAGCTGCACCATCGAGAGCATCCTGACTGGTTGCATCACTTCCTGGTACCGCAACTGCTCTGCCTCTGACCGTAAGGCACTACAGATGGTAGTGCATACGGCCCAGTACATCACTGGGGCTAAGCTGCCTGCCATCCAGGACCTCTACACCAGGCGGTGTCAGAGGAAGGCCCTAAAAATTGTCAAAGACCCCAGCCACCCCACTCATAGACCGTTCTCTCTGCTACCGCATGGCAAGCGGTACTAGAGTACCAAGTCTAGGACAAAAAGCTTCTCAACAGCTTTTACCCCCAAGCCATAAGACTCCTGATCAAATGGCTACCCGGGCTATTTGCATTGTGTGTCCCCCCCCCCCCCCCCCTACATGTACATATTACCTCAATTAGCCCGACTAACCGCACATTGACTCTGTACCGGTACCCCCCTTTACTTATCTATTACTTATCTGTTTACCTAATACCTATTTTTTTCTTAGAAATGGCACTGTTGGATAGGGCTTTTAAGTAAGCATTTCACTGTAAAGTCTACACCTGTTGTATTCGGGTCACGTGACAAATAAACTTTGATTTGATTCCGGGAATACGATTTGATTCAGTAGACATAGACTGAGGCCCCGCAATAAACTTGGCTTCAAGAACTTCTACGACAGAGCAAACGGATCAGGACTATGCATTCCCACCTGGACACTGTAACATCACCCTGGGGCTAAAAACAATCCAGTCAAAATGATTCACATTCCTACAACACACGCAGGTATGTAAGGAGGACATGGACGTTATCAGCACTGGACTATCTGTCAGGTTGTATAAAATCTATAACAAGCAAAAAATACAATTGGCAGTGACGCAATCCTTCGCTGTTCTAGGATCTGTCCTCTAAGGCTTGGTTCTGTCTACAGGGTTGAGGGCAATGGAAAGATGGGAAGAAAGACAGAAAAGAGATGGATGCTCAGGATGAAGATTCATGAAGAAAGTTGCTTTGCTCCTCGTTCGTCTTCCTTCACCTGCCCTTCCTGTCCCACTGGGGACCATGGATCAGATCCCCTTCCGTCCCCCCTCGGCGGCCCACCATTAAGCCCCTCTGATGGATGGGCATGGGCGCGGGACGCTGGGAACGCGCCTGGTTCTGGTTAGCGCGCTAAAGCCACGCGTGAGAGACGGGCCGCGCTGAGCTAAGCAAACCCTACGGCCCAAGACGAAGCAGTCAATGAGCTTTTCCTGGGACGATAAAAGCTCTCTGTTAGTTTTAGTGAGATAACCTCTGAAAACACTGGAGGAAACACTGAAACACTACATACATCCCTGGTGAAGGGATTTTGACTTTGAATTGTCTGAATTGTTCTTTGAATCAGCCATTTAGCAAAGGCAGTTGAAAACCACGACTAGTCCTACTACTACCACGTCCAGAAACGTATATATGACTCCGGCCTGTCTGTTGAATTAATGACTATGATGGAATGTTTTTGTTTGACTTGGGAGATTGATACTCTGTGCAGATGATTTAGGGGTGATAATGAATGGAGGGAGGGATGGATGGATTGATGGCATTGAGTTACTCGCTGACTATGAATGACTGTCTCCCTTCAGAACCGTATCTCGTAATGCTGTCTCTGCAGCCACTCTAATTCAATTAGATTGTGTCAATCACAGTTCCTTGTACTCCACAAGGTATCAAACCATGTCAAACTAATATTTGCCGAGGGGCTCTAATATCAATACACGGGGAAAATTCTGTCTGCCCCGCCCCTGTAATTATAGAACGGCATATGGTAAAGAGACACTGAATAACAACCTTTACCACCCATCGTCGCTTACAAGCCCCTCACCAACTGTAGAATGGCCGTGTCTGTGAGAGAAGCCCCGAGTGTCTCTAGCTCCTGCTCCGAGCTCCATATGCATGCCACGGATCACAGAAATCATATTTTAACTGGCATATTTTAATATCAGCTTCAGAAAAATGACACTGATATTTACAAAGTCAAATTTGTCTAAATGGCCCATTTGAGCCAGAGTAAACACATTTAACTATGAGGTCAGAAGCTGCCGCAGCACTAGAGTCAGGTTAGTTAGATAATTTTGTCAAAATGTTGAATGTCCTGCTAAACCGTTTGGGAAAAACAAGTGCTGCACGGCTATTGACTTTGGCAGCGGCCTGTATACTCAAGACTTTAAACATGTAAATCAAATGCTCAATCTTCAGGCAAATGTGAGTAGACGTTTCATACCAAGCTTGTTGTAGGTCCTGGCACAGCTCTCTCTCTCTCTCTCTCAGATGGCCAGATAAATCGGTACAGTTACTGTATGTATGTGTATAGTACATGCATTTTTGGTCAGGTATCGCAATTTGATAAACTTGATGAAAATCCACAAATTGCTGCAAATCTCGCAATGAAACGCTGTCATCGCATCACAGACATACAAGTAGGAGCATTGGGTGGGCAAAGAGACAGGCGTGGACAAGAACAATCACCTAGGCACTTGATCTTCATTTGTATGGAAACTTAGGAAGATTTCTCCACTCACATCATCCACTCACAGTGGTATACTTCAGATGGTCCTCATCAACCTTACTGAAAACACTGACCCCTGACTCACTTCCAATATCTCATCATGTTGGTGTGTGTGTGTGTGTGTGTGTGTGTGTGTGTGTGTGTGTGTGTGTGTGTGTGTGTGTGTGTGTGTGTGTGTGTGTGTGTGTGTGTGTGTGTGTGTGTGTGTGTGTGTGTGTGTGTGTGTGTGTGTGTGTGTGTGTACAGTTGAAGTCGGAAGTTTACATACACCTTAGTTAAATACATTTCAAATCAGTTTTTCACAATTCCTGACATTTAATCCTAATAAAAATGCCCTGTTTTAGGTCAGTTAGGATCACCACTTTACTTTAAGAATGTGAAATGTCAGAATAATAGTGGAGAGAATGATTTATTTCAGCTTTTATTTCTTTCATTACATTCCCAGTGGGTCAGAAGTTTACATACACTCAATTAGTATTTGGTAGCATTGCCTTTAAATTGTTTAACTTGGGTCAAACGTTTCGGGTAGCCTTCAACAACCTTCCCACAATAAGTTGGGTGAATTTTGGCCCATTCCTCCTGACAGAGCTGGTGTAACTGAGTCAGGTTTGTAGACCTCCTTGCTCGCACACGCTTTTTCAGTTCTGCCCACACATTTTCTATAGGATTGAGGTCAGGGCTTTGTGAGGGCCACTCCAATACCTTGCCTTGGTTGTCCTTAAGCCATTTTGCCACAACTTTGGAAGTATGCTTGGGGTCATTGTTCATTTGGAAGACCCATTTGCAACCAAGCTTTAACTTCCTGACTGATGTCTTGAGATGTTGCTTCAATATATCCACATAATTTCCCCCCCTCATGATGCCATCTGTTTTGTGAAGTGCACCAGCCCCTCCTGCAGCAAAGCACCCCCACAACATGATGCTGCCACCCCCGTGCTTCATGGTTGGGATGGTGTTCTTTGGATTGCAAGCACCCCCCTTTTTCCTCCAAACATAACGATGGTCATTATGGCCAAACAGTTCTGTTTTTGTTTCATCAGACCAGAGGACATTCTTCAAAAAGTATGCTCTTTGTCCCCATGTGCAGTTGCAAACCGTAGTCTGGCTTTTTTATGGCGGTTTTGGAGCAGTGGCTTCTTCCTTGCTGAGCGGCCTTTCAGGTTATGTCGATATAGGACTCGTTTTACTGTGGATATAGATACTTTTGTACCTCTTTCCTCCAGCATCTTCACAAGGTCCTTTGTTCTGGGATTGACTTGCAATTTTCGCACCAAAGTACGTTCATCTCTAGAAAAAAGAACGAGTCTCTTTCCTGAGCGGTATGATGGCTGCGTGGTCCCATGGTGTTTATACTTGCGTACTATTGTTTGTACATATGAATGTGGTACCTTCAGGCGTTTGGAAATTGCTCCCAAGGATAAACCAGACTTGTGGAGGTCTACAATTTTTTTCTGAGGTCTTGGCTGATTTCTTGTGATTGTCCAATGATGTCAAGCAAAGGGGCACTGAGTTTGAAGGTAGGCCTTGAAATACATCCACAGGTACACCTCCAATTTACTCAAATGATGTCAATTAGCCTACCAGGAGCTTCTAAAGCCATGACATCATTTTCTGGAATTTTCTAAGATGTTTAAAGGCACAGTCAACTTAGTGTATGTAAACTTCTGACCTAGTGTATGTAAACTTAGTGTATGTAAACTTCACTGTCATACAGTGAATTATAAGTGAAATAATGTGTCTGTAAACAATTGTTGGAAAAATGACTTGTGTCATGCACAAAGTAGACGTCCTAAATGGCTTGCCAAAACTATAGTTTGATAAATTTGTGGAGTGGTTGAAAAACGAGTTTTAATGACTCCAACCTAAGTGTACGTAAACTTCAACTGTATGCGTGTGTTGTCTAACTGGTGTTACAATATCCTAACAACACACTTTGCATATCTCTCCCAGTGGCAGTAATTGTGTGTGTATGTAGTACTACTTACCAAGGAATCCTGAAACCACATTATAATTATACTGTTCTATTCCTGCTGTTTTAATGTTTGACAAAACACAGCACCTTCCAGAAAGGGCTTGGCCTAACAACAACAGCACGCACACACACACACACACACAAACCATGCTTATGTAAAACTCTTCTTTTGTTACACTTTTTTGCAATGCTTGATTGTATCTCCCCATTGCCTCAAAATGTTTTTTAACGGTGAAACGTTTTTTCACTTTCTCTCCCTCTGGTTGTTTTGTACAGTACACACAGTGCCTCCTGACAACACGTTGGCTTTGTTACTGTGCTCTGCTGGATCTCCGGGGAAATCATAGACATTAATAGGAAACATGCTGAGAGAGAGAGAGAGAGAGAGAGAGAGAGAGAGAGAGAGAGAGAGAGAGAGAGAGAGAGAGGAGAAGAGAGAGAGAGAGAGAGCCCGAGACCTAGAGAGAGAAGGAGAGAGAGAGAGAGAGAGAGAGGAGAGAGAGAGAGGAGAGAGAGAGAGAGAGAGAGAGAGAGAGAGAGAGAGAGAGAGAGAGAGAGAGAGAGAGAGAGAGAGCCCGAGACCTAGAGAGAGAAGGAGAGAGAGAGAGAGAGAGAGAGAGAGAGAGAGAGAGAGAGAGAGGAGACCAAGACCAAGAGAGAGAAGGAGAGATAGAGAGATAGATAGAGAGAGAGAGAGAGAGAGGAGACCGAGACCAAGAGAGAGAGGAGACCGAGACCAAGAGAGAAAGAAAGAAAGAAAGAGAGAGAGAGACAGAGAGAGAGGAGACCGAGACCGAGAGAGAGAGAGAGAGAGAAGGAGACCGAGACCTAGAGACAGAAGGAGAGATATATATATAGAGAGAGAGAGAGAGAGAGAGAGAGAGAGAGAGAGAGAGAGAGGAGACCGAGACCCAGAGAGAAAGAAAGAGAGAGAGAGAGAGGAGACAGAGACCAAGAGAGAGAGGAGACTGAGACCAAGAGAGAAAGAGAGAGAGAGAGAGAGAGAGACAGAGAGAGAGACAGAGACAGAGACAGAGACAGAGACAGAGACAGAGACAGAGGAGACCGAGACCAAGAGAGAGATAAAGAGAGAGAGAGAGAGAGAGGGAGACCAAGACCAAGAGAGAGAGAAAGAGAGAGAGAAAATAAAAGTTGGACCTGATCTCTCTCCGAGGAACTGAAGTAAACCTAGAGAGAGAGAGCAGCCAGAGTGGGAAATGTGTTTGATAATCTGCAGCAGGACTTAGTGCCTCTTCAATGGAACAGACGGTAGCTAGCGCTCTGTTAGCATCACTATATGCTAAACATTGAGGAGCCTAGTTAGCACTGCACTTATCATACTCCAATGCCACAAAATAAAATACTGTAGGTATTGTACTAGTATTATATCACTATATTGTAATTCTAGCCAACATGTATTTCGAAAAAGGGAATCTTGTTAGAACTGGGCCTCTACTAAATACAATCAACAC